>NC_134486.1:367958735-368258735 GCF_040206685.1 Ascaphus truei
AATGAAGGGGAGGGGGGAGGGGGGAGGGAGGGGTAAAAAACGCACTTACAAGAAGTACAATAAAATCAAGCATATGTGATAATAATCACCACCATCCGGTCTAACTGCAAGCTCTTGGGGCAGTCCCAGGCTCCGTTGGTGAAGGAGCAGCGTCTCAGCAGATTTCCAGGACTGATGTGAGTCATCCGGTCAAAATGCAGACTTTGGGGGCATTCCCAGGCTCCGTTGGCAAACGAGCAGCGTACCAGCAGATTCCCAGGGCTGGTGTGCTATGAATAGTCCCAGACAAAGAGTTCCGTATAGGTAGTGCCCGCAGCACTAGCGCTAGGATCAGTCCGCTCCTGCGCTGGATGTAGACTTCAATGTCAGTGCGTCTGACGTCACAACGCTCCCTGACGCGTTTCGTCAGTCTCGGCTAACTTTTTCAAAGGGATAACGTGAGGGGGGAGGTCCGGTATTATATACACACTCCAATGATGGTAATTGATGAAAAAACACCCCTACTCAGCTGCAGTCATTATCCGTGCTACCAACACTATAGAAAACATAATTACATAAAATACAGATATTTACCCTGAAAGAATTGGAGGAGATGATAAAATAAAACTAAGATATACATTCAATATCCAATCATATTACTAAACATACATATAAGTTAACACACAGTTAAACATGTATTAGATATAAAATAGTTAGCAATAACTATCCATGATTGGATATTGAATGTATATCTTAGTTTTATTTTATCATCTCCTCCAATTCTTTCAGGGTAAATATGTGTATTTTATGTAATTATGTTTTCTATAGTGTTGGTAGCACGGATAATGACTGCAGCTGAGTAGGGGTGTTTTTTCATCAATTACCATCATTGGAGTGTGTATATAATACCGGACCTCCCCCCTCACGTTATCCCTTTGAAAAAGTTAGCCGAGACTGACGAAACGCGTCAGGGAGCGTCGTGACGTCAGACGCACTGACATTGAAGTCTACATCCAGCGCAGGAGCGGACTGATCCTAGCGCTAGTGCTGCGGGCACTACCTATACGGAACTCTTTGTCTGGGACTATTCATAGCACACCAGCCATGGGAATCTGCTGGTACGCTGCTCGTTTGCCAGCGGAGCCTGGGAATGCCCCCAAAGTCTGCATTTTGACCGGATGACTCACATCAGTCCTGGAAATCTGCTGAGACGCTGCTCCTTCACCAACGGAGCCTGGGACTGCCCCAAGAGCTTGCAGTTAGACCGGATGGTGGTGATTATTATCACATATGCTTGATTTTATTGTACTTCTTGTAAGTGCGTTTTTTACCCCTCCCTCCCCCTCCCCTTCATTAAATATACTTTTATACGCTATGGGCGTGCGCTCTCTCCTCTTTTTTCCTTTTTAGATATCCTGTGGACGTGGTAGGTCCACACTGAGAGCTGCCGGAGACCCTACATACCAGCATCCATATTCATCATCCGAACTATTTGAGGACTGGTTTATCCTTTCATTTGCTTTTTTTCATGTATTATTGTTGTATGTTTGTTTTGGGCCCATCTTATGGTTATAGGTCTGTATACCTTTACAATATTGCTTAGACTATTTAGGTTATACATCAGATATTTCTACATAGACATACATAGTTTATATGTTCCTTTAAGGCGCAGCTTTTTTCCTTCTATATATATATATATATATATATATATATATATATGTATGTATAGGGATTGTTATTATATATATACTGTATATATATACTGTATATATATATATATATATTTTTTTATATATATATATATATATATATATATATATATATAGTATATATATATATACATATATTTATTTATATTCATGTATTTATTTATTTATTTATTTAGATTTATTTATTAATTGTGGGGCTGCTGTGCGTGAATTTATTTTATTGTGGGTAGCGGGGGTGGGTGAAGGGGGTGTTTGGCCCTTGGTGTGAGTTTAGGACTTGCGGGGGGTTGCGGGTGCACTTAACCCCTTCATGACCGTAGCAGTTAATACCGCTACGGTCGTGAAGGGGTTAAGTGAACCCGCTACCCCCCCGCAAGCCCTAAACAACCACCGTTGGGGCTAATACCCCCTTCACCCACCCCCACTACCCACAATAAAAAAAATTCACACACAGCAGCAGCACAATTAATAAATAAATCTAAATAAATAAATAAATAAATGAATGAATAGAAATAAATACATTTAAAATACATTTTTATTCATAGTGTAGATGTGCAGGGGGTCTCCGGAGCTGAACCGCTTTGGTTTTAGGTCTGTGGACCCCCTGCTTCCTGAGATACAGACCCCTTTAGGGGGTGCCGTTATCCCTCTGCTTGGTTTACAGGCCGCGGTCACGTGATCGGGACCTTTTAAATGCAGAGGGATACCGGCACCTCATAAAGGGGTCTGTATCTCGGGGAGCAGGGGGTCCCCGGACCTGAAACCAACGCGGTTCAGATCTGGAGACCCCCTGCACATGTACACTATGAATAAAAATGTATATTAAATAATTTTTAATGTGCCGATGTATGCACAGAGAGAGCAGCGGTTCTCTCTCTGCTGCAAACACATCTCGCCAGGGGACGGCCTATAGTATCATTGATGTGCATATACAGTACTGTATGTGTATGTTAGGGGTTATAGGGGTTGTTGTTATACAGTATATACTGTATATATACAGTATATACTGCATTACAATTCATGAATTTCTCGGCTTCAAAGACAGCAGCTCGCAAACGCCCCCATGCGTTTTTACACGGCATTGCAGTATTGCAGCCTGCGGGAATAAAATGCTTAAATCACGGGCGCGATATAACGCTATATACCCCGGGAGAAAACGACACTAAACCGCACATCACCGGGATATTCCGAAATTCGCGGAACTAGCCAACTTCGAATAAAGTTGGTCGCCACTATATGTGTGGTATGAACCCCAGAAGCCTGTTCCTGTGTCCCCACTACCATCGGTGGATACTCAACCCTCCTGTTGCCAGCAGGTATGCACCATACACCCTGTAATGGCCCCTGCCTGCATTTGGGTGGGGGAAACACCGTTAGAGACATATACTGCACCGACACACTTTATTCGAGCAAATACCCAGTATGTACCTGGCAGATACCTGGAATGCGCCGCTCCTCACCTCTGACAAGCCCCGTTGCATTTGCCTTCCCAGCCTGGGTTCATGCCTGGCTGACGGGCGGCTGATCTGTTAAATGATAATGATTAGGTTTTAATAGGCTGCAATGCTTCGCGTTGGCAGATGGCATAAATTCATGAATTGTAATGCAGTATATATATATATATACTGTGCAGTATTGCAGCCAGCGGGAATAAAATGCTTCAATCCCTGCCTGGAAAATAACCCAATGCACTCGGGCAGAAAACAGTCACAAACCTCAATACACCCGGGTATACCCGAATTCGTGGGACTAGCCGAGCTCGAATAAAGTGTGTCGCCAGTGTAGAGATATCGTCAATTCCCAGGACTTTTAAAATTGTATGATTATGTAAAAATGTATTGTACATGTTTCTTTTAAAATTCAAGTAAGATAATGTACAATTTGTGTGCGGAATTCCACTAACTCAGTTACATACTTCCCTCCACTTAAAGCAGCAGTCCAAGCTGCTGTATTTTTTTTTTCACTCGTATTATTTTCCCATTAATGTGTCCATCAATACAATCCACAGAATGATTAGTAATTAGCTAAGATGCCAATCGATCCGTTCTCCTGTGATCGTTCGGCGAAGGTTCTGCTCGGGGGGGGGGGGGGGTTCATTAAATGGCTGCAGAGGAGTACTCTGCAGTCAGTGGAGCACATTTGCCTATTAATATGAAAAAGTTCTGTGGGTAAGATCATGTGACCAGGCAGTCACTAGATACAATTGGTGCACTTGTTGAGAGAAGGCAGGACTCAAAAAGGGGTGTACCAGAGCCTGTTTCAGAAGAGGAAGGGGACGTGACTTTGTAAATGGTTGCTATAGAAATAAAAAATGCTTGCTACATTATAGTACATTAAAAATGTCATTCAGAATTGTTTAAAAAATATTGCTACAAGTATTTTCTCATAGTACAGAACTGATTTATTAAAAAATAAAACACACATATTGCTTGGACTGCAGCTTTAATAGCGGTGCGCTCTCCACTGAATGCAGGTTAGCACAATTTAATTGTCAATAAATTTGTGTCCAGTAGTATCCCAAATCTTAAGCAATGTGTGCCACATTTTGTAAGTAGTTATTATGTATGTTTCATTGTTTGATATATTTTTCTATAACGCTCACATTCTTTGTCATAAAGCTAGCAATTTGTTTTCCCAAACTAATAATCTACAGTAACAAATATGCCAATATTTGTTTACATTTTTTCTCTACTTCCCTAATAAATACACATTTTTTATTCATGAGAAATTATAATAAACCATGCAGATGTGCCCTGCATTGTTGTTGCCTGGTAACACATTATTCCCTGATAATACAAAGGGGACACGTTTTTATTTGCATATACAGTAATGCCAAAATATATGCAACATTCACCTCTCATGGTGTCCTACTTTAAATATGGCAAACGCTTATGCCACTGGTGCCCCATATTTTTTTTTAATTTGGTCTGTAATTATTTTTTTTAGAATCATAAAACATCTTTACAAAACAACAAAAAAGATCTAAAAATAGCCTTTTTGTTTGTATTTTAAGAAAAATTAAATGATCTTTAGGTATGTTATTGTTAATCTTTTATCTGGTGTCAATTAATGGACTTTTGTATTCAAACGGTATATTCTATAATTCACTGCACAGTGTTTAGTGGTACTTTGGCACCAGAGGTTAATAAGATTTAACATGTGTAGCGCTGCTTTTTTTTTTTTTATGACTCTGGGAGATCTTGCCTAGCTACAGGTTTTTGGGTGCTTGTTACCTGTGAGGGTCCAGGAGAGATGAGCGTCAGTGATGGTAAGGTGAAATAGGACAGGCTTTTGGTGGTCCTTCAGGTTCTTTTCGTGGTGTCAGTGCCTCCAGTCATAGCAGGCTCCAGGGTTCCTGGAGACAGTTCCCCACCATGACAGACTTCTCTCTCATACTCCTACCCAATAGACTGTTACTTAGGCAGCGGTATGTAAAAAGGATTCTTTATTGAGGCAGCCACTGCAGTTGGTTTACAGCGTGTGCATCATAGTTTAGAATGGGCCCCAGACCTCTGGATGGTGCTGACATTCTTGCAATGTTGAGGCCTTGTGCTCTGCACAGATCTTGGGCTGCACTCAGCTCCAGGAGGAGCTGAAGGCATGCCTCAACCCCAGAATGGGCTGAGCTGGACTGCTATAATTTAGAACACTTCCTCCCTAAGGCACAGGGGGGGAGGGCACAAGGTCGGCACCATGATTGGCTGTACACAGACCCAGGTCATCTCCACCCATGTCACTCAGAGAGGATGCATGAGGGGATAAAACCCCACAGGATAGCCTGACACTGCCTGTAGCTGCTAGGACTTACACTGGCGACACACTTTATTCGAGCTTGGCTAGTCCCACGAATTCGGATATACCCGGGTGTATTGAGGTTTGTGACTGTTTTCTGCCCGAGTACATTGAGTTATTTTCCAAGCAGGGATTGAAGCATTTTATTCCCGCTGGCTGCAATACTGCACAGTATATATATATAAACTGCATTACAATTCATGAATTTATGCCATCTGGTAGACACGCGAAGCATTGCAGCCTATTAAATCCTAATCATTATCATTTAACAGATCAGCCGCCCATCAGCCAGGCATGAACCCAGGCTGGGAAGGCAAATGCAACGGGGCTTGTCAGAGGTTAGGAGTGGCGCATTCCAGGTATCTGCCAGGTACATACCGGGTATTTGCTCGAATAAAGTGTGTCGGTGCAGTACGTGACAGGAGGCAGAAAGAATAGCCTGGACCAGCCATGGCTACATACGATAGGCTGGCTTATTCTTTCATCCCTATTATGACTAAAATTATTATATTGCACATTACAGTTTGTTATTGCTTAAACAGACAACATGTATACAATTGGTCAGAAGCATTTTTGAAAATTGTCTAAAATCCCACACAAATCAGAAAAATGTCCATTATATTTTAGGTGTCACACAATACTGACCGATGTATCAGAAGAACCACATAGAGACAAGAGATGATATTAGTGTAATATTTTATTAAACAAGTTATATTTCAAAACAATGGTCCAATCTGTGCATTTACAAAGTGTCAGTAGAACAATGCACATTTAGTGAAGCTTAGACTCCTGACCTACTTAACGAGCCTTCACCACACGCACGACACGAACCATGAAATGTCACTGCATCACCAATGGATCTGTTCCAATCCATTTCATGAGGTAACATCACTTCATTAGGCTGCGTCCACGCTAGCTCTGAGCGCGCTCATGCTTGGGAGCGGTAACGTCACCAACTCTCCAAGCATGAGCGCCGAGTGTCCTGCATAATTTTACAAGCGCCAGCGGGGGTGCGTGGATCGGGGCTATTTCTGTGTGTAAAGTGTGTGTGCTTGTGTGTGTGTGTTTGTGTGTGTATGTGGCTGTGTCCATTTACTGCGGCTGTGCGCGCTTCAAAATCAATTTTTTTGTCTCCCCAAGCGCCAAGCTTGAGAGAGCGTACATGCCCGTGCACGAGCTCGTGCCACGTGAGTGTGAACGGGCTGATTAATTTTCCCTGAAAAAACACGCCAAGCGCGCTCAGCGCCAGCGTGGACGCAGCCTTAGCGACTACAATACTGACCAACTTTGAACCTCTATATAGTTTCTGGTATGTAGGAGGATTTTCAACAAATTTGGCACTGCTGGCGAAGTAATACTAATTTCAACCACTTTGAAAATGTAAGTGCAAGTAGAGAATTCCTGTTATCATCTTCTATTAGAGGCTGGGCAAAAATCCTTTTTACAACCGAGAAAAAGAAATAGGTACAGTTTTATCAAGAGAAAATTAACATAATATGCCAAACTTTGTGGGTTTTTACAAAAGTACGACCATTTAATTAAAAAGAAAAAAAACCACAGAAAACAAAAAAAAGTATTTGTCTGATACACAAAGTTCAGATTTTGGAATCAGTGAACGTGCTCACCTTTAACTCTTTGAGTGCCAGAGGGACCATGGGCAAGAGTTCCTTGGCCCCTCCGGCACTCACTGTCATGTAATCGCTCCCTCTGAAGATAGACGGGGAAGCAGTGCTGGATTACCCACTAGGCACACTAGGAACATGCCTAGTGGCCCCCAAAGCTAGCATCCCCCTATAGGTTGTGGTGGGACAGTGCTGCAGCTCCCGAGCTTCCCAGCTCCCCATGCAGCAGCCCAGTAGTAACTGTCTGCCATACTCTACCTCCTCCTGTCAGCGCCGGGATCCAACTTCCATCCAACCTGAGGAGGGTTCTACAGTAGAGAGCTACAGAGTCCTCGGACCTCACCAAAGGTAAAGTGCGTGTGTGTGCCTTGAGGCACTGAAAGGGCTAATAATTTTTTGATCTGATTTTATTTTTAGTGGAAATGTATAATGAAAATCAAGACTATATTTGCTCACAGTGCAGTATAAATAAAAAGCAATTAATATGCACAAAAACGGCAAAAAGCATAAAATAAATGGCACATTATCCATGTGGCATTCTCCCTATGCCACTGTGCGATACCATAGAAATTTGAAGTGACACGTATCAAGGGAAATAAACAAACATGTATCATCTAAAAATATATTGACATTTATTGAAATTGGACAAAAGTAATCCAATAATGTTACAATAGAATTATAAACCATGTATTAATATATGGAAAAAAAAACAACAAACAGTGTACTGTATAAAAAAGATATACAAAAAATAAAGCTACAGTACAATATAAAAAGATATACCAGGCTGACACAACTCTAGACAAAAAAAGAGATTACGTTTTGGGCAAAAAAATAAAACTTCTATAAATACTAATAAACGGCTGCTATTTTGGCCTGAAATGTTGAGTCTCTCTTTTGCCTTGGTGTCAGCCTGGAACTTTTTAGCTTTTCTATGCAGTTTTTGCATTTTCATTTGTATTGATGCATGGTTTATGATTTATTTTCTATGGTAAGATTATTGGCTTATTTTTGACTAATTTAAATAAAAGTAAATATGTGTATGGATTATAATTTAATTGGTTGTTTATTTTTTTCTCTTGACACGTGTCCCTTCAAATTCCTACAAATGTATGTCATTTAACAATATAGTTTGTATGTTTGTACAGTGTGTTATTGCCCTCTGCTGGTTCACTTTTAAACAGGTGTCAAATGATATAATTCTTGATAAAGTTCACAGAATTTGAGACTGAAATGTAGATGACTTTTCAGTGGTATGTGACCTTTTATAGATTTAATACAGGGTCTTGGTGCATAGAGATGTGTGAATGTCTTTAAATGTGTTTTTCTATTTTTCTCATCCATGTTTCCTTAGTGTATAGTATGTTTTCATAAAATGTTGAGAAATGCTCCCACTTAATTAGGACTGCACAAACAACGCCTGAAAATTGTAGTATAAAGAGTCACGGCGGCGGGAGGGTAACAATAAGGTGCTTTGTAAAAAAAATTCATGCAATTTATACATCTCTCCTGTTAAGTATAAACATGGATAAAGGAACAAAATACAAAACAAAATACCAGCTCATATGCTATTACATCAAAAAAAATTCTAATACAGCTTAACCCCGTTATAGCGCGGACCCGCGATCACTGCGTTATAAACGGGGTCGCGGAAAAAAATGGCCGCCAATTTTTTTTTTAAAGTTTTTTTTTTTGGTGGTGGTACCGCGTCCGCCGGAGGGGGAAAGCTGAGAACTCTCTCAGCATTCCCAGACCCGGTGGGGCAGCGGCAACAGCACACAGCACTTACCCGGCATCTGGCAGCTCTTCGCCCTGTCTCTGCTTCCTGCTTCTGCTTCCGTCTTGCGAGAGCAAGCTCCCTTAAAGAGACAGTGTGTCTTTGTGTGTGTGTGTGTATTTGACTGTGTGAGACTGTGTGTGCGTGTCAGTGTGTCAGTGTGTGTGTGTGCAGTGTGCTGTGAGTGTGTGTGTGTGTGTGTGTGTGTGTGTGTGTGTGCAGTGTGTTGTGAGTGTGTGCAGTGTGCTGTGAATTTATGCAGTGTGCTCTGAGTGTATGCAGTGTGCTGTGAATGTGTGCTGTGTGCTGTGTATGCATGCAGTGTGCTGTGAGTGTGTGCTGTGAGTGTATGCAGTGTTCTGTGCAGTGTGCTGTGTGTGTGTCAGTGTGTGAGTGTGTGTGTGCAGTGTGCTGTGAGTGTGTGTGTGTGTGCAGTATGCTGTGTGTGTGTGTGCAGTGTGCTGTGAGTGTGTGCAGTGTGCTGTGAGTGTGTGCAGTGTGCTGTGAGTGTGTGCAGTGTGCTGTGAATGTGTGCAGTGTGTTTTTTTTTAAATTCGGGGTCCACTCTCAAACCGCGTTATAAGCGGATCCACGTTATAGCGCATCACGCTATAACGGGGTTGAGCTGTACTGTTCCTTGAAAAATAGGAACACAAATGCATAAATCCACACTACATGGCCACATATTAGTAATTATATCCTGGTGTAGTAGAAAATAAATTTAGTAGCACAAAAGGTAAGTTCAAATTTTAAGAGAAATACTACCAATATCTTATTAAAATTTTATATTCCTTTATTCAGCTTCACTACTAAGGAATTGCCATAAGATTTCTAAACATAGAGTCTGTTTACATGTAATAGGAAGTAGGGGTAATCAAGCTCACAAGATTTAAGTAACCATCTTCAATAAGTGCGAAAGGTACAGTACTGTAACCGATACCTGCACCCTTAATTAACACCCACAATTAACAATGAAATAATATAAAAACACATTGGGATCAAGAATTATTATAAAGGAGAAAGGTAAAAAAAAAATGGCAGCTCAGTTTCAAATAGCCTTTTTCACAAGTATGGAGAGCTGGTGCCAAGACACCACAAAGAGGGCAATGCAAACAAATACATTAACCTTCTGTTAACCACACACAGGGCAGCCACTATTTTATCTTGTAGCATTCATGAGGAAACCGAAAATAGCAGGACTACTTCATTGGAAGACCATGAGATAAGAGACCTTCCTAATGACCACGTCCTTAGGAGGTCTTGCCTGTAAACACTCACCCAATAAAATTTAACATTTAACCTCCCTTTTCAATTGGGGGAGGGATGGATCAGGGCCACCTGGTTATCCTGCACCAACCTTAGTGCAGGTGCTTCCTTATTATTTCAGCACTATCAAGAAGAGATGGAAAAATGTGTCAAAATTCAACCTGTGGATTATTTGTTTTTTTGGGGGGGGCAAATATTCATAATCAAAGTTGTTATAAAACCATGTGTGCAAATGAATGAAAATCCGATGATGTATTATTACACCATTCATTCTGTTATGTCGTTCGACAGGCGAATGTTTGAAACAATTGATTCGTCTTGTGCACATGCGTGGCATTCATGCCTCTGCATGTGCATGAATTTCATTGTGTTATTTAATTCAATTGCGAATGTACACATACAGTAATGGACCCTAGTGCAGTCATTCTCATCTGCAATTTTTTTAAAGAGACTAATGTGTTTGATCTTGGATCGAGCCACGAATATTCGTGATTTGGAATAAAAGGATTTGAATGTTGGCAAATAATTAACCAATCTCTACTATAAAGTAGCATAAATTGTAATTCGACAGAAAACAGTGACAGTGATTTTTTTTATGAAATAGATAGTGATTTTTTTTTATTTGACTACTTCCAACATAATATTATAGTTTAAAAGAGAAAAATATTTGTAAATTATCTTTATACACTGTATAGATATAATTTGACTACATAACATGAGTAGAGATGGGCG
Source organism: Ascaphus truei (assembly GCF_040206685.1). Classification (NCBI taxonomy): domain Eukaryota; kingdom Metazoa; phylum Chordata; class Amphibia; order Anura; family Ascaphidae; genus Ascaphus; species Ascaphus truei. The sequence goes on from NC_134486.1 coordinate 367,969,610, forward strand.
AAACTCTAAATCAGATTGGCAGATTTTCCATTCTGTTTTTACCAACATCGATTTGACCACGGAAATTAAATTGTGGGTTTGACACTAAAAAAATTGGCGGATGGATCCTAATCCACTAGCGGATCCGTTCTACGTGGATTTTGTGAAATCTGCCATCCTATTAGATTTTATATCCGATTACGGATTTTTAAAATATGAGGTGATGGACGGAGAGAGAGATATTTTAGTAGAGTCCCAAGCACTTAGATACCTATGACCAAAGGTTCTTTCAGCGTGGGGTCAGCTGTTTCACACTGGGAGACCCTGGTTTATGAGATATGCACTTGAGCTGCTAGAAGTTTTGGAAACTCAAAGTTAAAGATGGGCAAATTCTTTCAACAACATTGGATTTGCGGACGAATCTTCACCCTAAGATTTGGCAGTTCAAATTTTGGGCCAATGTGCCTAAACTTGCCATCGTATTCACTTCACGCTTCCATTTCTGTGAATGTCATAACATCCCCCCATAAATGTTTCTACCTTCAATCCGCACGTAAATATGCAGATATTCACACCTTCACAGGGGTGGGAGGCATCATGTTCATGTGCAAATGTCTAGAAGATGAAAAAAAAAAAAAAAAAAGTGAATATGCATATCGGAGACTACGGCATGAATGTCCCCATCTGCGAGGAAAAGCCACATTCGTGGAGAAGGCGAATGACTGTGAATAATTTGCCCATCTCTACTTAAAGTGACACCTGACAGGAAGCTGATAGTGAATCAAAAAGTAACCTACGTATAAGGTTTGAAGTGGATGGAGGAGACTGATACTTCAAGGGCTTAAATCTAGTTGATTGATGACTTTTAGCTTGCTAGCAAGGGAAGTAGCAATTTCACTTCTTTTAACTAATCTATTGTCATGGAACAGAAATACCCCTGTCTGCCTTTTCTGTTTCAATCCCCTTCCCTTGGCAGTTCCCCCTGCTAGCTGCACTAGGATGTCAATTTCCTTGCAGTTCTCTCTCAGTGCAGATGGAATGGATACATTATGTATCTCTTTTTCCTTCCAGTCTGTCATACCCCTGGTTGCTCTGGCAACCTCTCCAGTCCTCCTAGTTTTGGGCTTTCCCATTTCCCCCCCTGTCTTTTGCTGACAGTTAGTGCAGTCTCACTGAACCTTTAGTGTGACCCTTGCCCCTCACTTCCTTTTCCACCATTACCTCTGGATGAGTGAGCATTGCTGTATACTCCTGTATGGTAGGATTATCTTCTCACCTGCTCTTAACTACCAAGGCACCCACAGAGAGACACTATTCATACATCAACATCTCTTCACAAGTGACTGTATTTTATGCTACTTTCCCCAAATAAAGTAAAGAAAAGAAACAGAGCTTGTTGTGCTTGGAAAAGAGGGCTGAGTTGACACTATCTGGGCTAAATCATCTTACACATGACCCCTGGCTTTCAGAATATCTATAACATTAAAAACATTTGTTTTTTAAGACAAAAATGTAAAATTATTGAACGTATATACTAAAATAACAATGGTTTGAAAAAAGATACTAGTGGAATAAAAGTAAACAAATTCAATTCCTGAACTAAAAAACAAAACATTAAAAAGCAATACTTTAGAGCAAGATATTGCAGTAGGACTCATTATGATGATCTATAATGTTATTTAATTAGTAAAATTGAATAAAAAAAATGTCAGATTGCTTTTTCCAATCATGCCAATCTTAATGCAGAAAATAAAATAGACACAGTAAATGAATTGCCTTCATTTTGTACATGTGGCCCATAACCTTCTCTAGATATCTATTTAGATAAAAGGTTGGTGTTTCTCTGTAGCTGTAACATTTATTCTTCATGCTCAACTAGTTACAGTATATTTCTGCACATACTCCATACATGTTAATTAATTCAAGCATACCCCGAAGCTGATTTGTTTAATGGATATTCTACAACTAGAATGAAATCACAGTAAAAGGCTCTCCTATACTGTTGGGTTAATATCTGGTTGCAGATTTAAAAAATCTGGATCAACTTGATATCTACGTCAATGTGAGTTTGCCGGATCGGCACTATCGCAGTTTAATAACTACCCCTATGGATGTTTTTATTCAAAGTCATACTAGGGTCATAAATGGCTAAATACAGTAATCCAAAAAGTGATAATGTGAGTAAATGAAAAGGTAAAGATCTACATCCTCTTCTAATTTTTTAAACTTAGATACACCTCTAGATATACTAAAATGTTAAAAAATATTAACCCTTAATAATAAAGTATGTACTGAATATGTTTCAAATGCTACAATAATAGGTCACAAATTGACAAGTTTGTGCATCTCAACTGCACACTGGGAAATGCCCAGAGGCCTGAGGGAGTTTTACCAATTACAAGGACATATTGCATTCAAAGGGTTAGCCAATCGAGAATCACATTATTGGAGATGTGTAGAAGAGACATTAATCAATCTACAGATGTGTTTCAGAGATCAGTCAAAACTGGGATATCATCTATAATAACATTATCCCTCCTTTATGTAGACGCCTTATAAAATTTGCACTGAAGTACATTAATTATAATGTTGGGGAATGTATGGGGAATGATTATGGAGGTAAGCAGTTCTGTCCTGCAACAATAGTAACTTGAAGGCAGTGGTTGAACATGGGCCACCAACAGGGGGGGGGACAGTCAGAGCTGCAGGCCATACTTTGAGGGGATAATCCCTTCCTCTCTGTTTAGCATTGAGTGACTGGGCCTCAGGGAGAGCAGTGTGGGTCTGGAGCATGTATCTGATACAGGCTGAGAGGTGACATGGGACGACCAAATCAGGGGGAGAAAAGCGGACATGTAAGGGGAAAAATAAATTAATAAGGGGGAATATAAATAGACATGAGAGAGTAGAAAAGAGACACGAGAGAGAAATAGAGTGTGAAAGATGTGAAGGGAAAGGAAAACAGAAAAATATGGTGGGGAGAAGATAATTATGATTATTAAAGCGAGGATGAAAAAATTGGGGTAAGTGGAGGGGGGATAAGAAAGAGAAACATGGATGATATGCTGGGGAGAGGAGATGCTGGTATGAAGCGTAATAGCATGGGACTTTGTGAGGGCATGGTCCATGAATAGAAAGAGTAGGCAGACCCATGAAAAGTGGACAGGCAGAGAGAGTCGAGTAGGCTGCACAGTAGTAAGAAATGCCAAAACACACATGGAGTGTTCCTTTATCCCCACTAGGCATTTAGAGTCTCCCAGACTGGCAGGACAATAGAACAATTCAATAGTAGATATTGTGATGCTCAGAAAATCAGATATAGCTTTGTAAAGAACTTGTAGAAAAATCCAATAAGTGTCCAGATAATGGTGTGGTGTTCAATTCAGATTGCAATAAACAACTGATCTGTGAATTTGGGAGTTTGCCTGGGATTTTTTCTCCTTTTTCTCAAGTTTGAAAGTCGCTGGCTAAGCTCTGTTCTACAAACTACAATTCTGGGCAGGACAATAGAGGCAGAGGCCATAAAAGCCTCTTTGAAGCCTGCCCTGTTGAGACAGTCTAGTACCAGCAATTTGCATGTTTTCCACATGGTCAGGAGAATCAGTCTGGAGACGCCGAGGAAGCCACACTGGGGGAGATTTGGCGAATTCCTGAGTGCCGATCTTCTCACACTGTTGCTCCTGGATCTGAATGTTCAGGTGGCTACAAAGGGTTATCAATTCATCAAGATTCTTAGGAGTCTGCCAGCTCACCAACTCTTTTTTGAGCTGTTCGCTGAGCCCCTGCCAGAAGGCAGCTAGTAAAGTATCATTGTTCCATCCTCTCTTGGTTGCGGGAGTACAAAATTCTATCGCATACTGGCGATGCTGAATCATATGAGGTATGCCCTAGGACATAAAAGACTCTTTTGAAGACCTTATTGAAGAGCAGGACTTTTTTTTACCAGGAGGGAGTCTTTCACCCAGATAGGGGATGTCCGTACCAAGGCCTCGCCCACCAAGTGTCAGGGTCGCCTAGACCTCCTGCCTAGCCATAGCTTCCTTGTCCACTGGGTGTGCTGCTGCCTTCTGTTTGCTCTGGGTTCCTCTGTCTGTCTGTCTTCTTGTTGCTCCTGTCTCTGTCCTTTATAGCTTGCTTCCTGTCTGTTGCTTTTGCCTTTGCTTGAAGTCAGACTCCTAATGCACATGCTTCTGATTCCTGATCTGTTTCTGTTTCTGTTTCTGTACCTGTACCTGTATTATAGAAGTCTGTTCACAGTAAAAGCCCTTGCTGGTAATTTGGCTTGTCCCTGTTTGTTCCTGTTCTCAGTCCCTGCCCCCAGACCTGTCCTTGCTCCCCTGTCCTGTTCTAGTCTCCTCGTTGCCGACCTCTGCTTGTTACTTGACTTCGCTACCTGCCGCCTGCCTCGGACCTCTGCTTGTTTCCTGACTTCGCTACCTGCCGCCTGCCTCGGACCTCTGCTTGTACCTGATTTCGCTACCTGCCACCTGCCTCGGACCCCTGCTTGTGACCCCTACTACGCTCGTGCTGTTCCGGCCACCGAGATCCTACCCACCACAGGAGTCTCCCATGACAGAAAGCAAAGGCCACTTCTGGATCTCGCTGGAACAGATTCTTCTTCTGCCTGCACCCTTTCCTGCCTGCTGCAGCAGACCACATCCGCATGGTTGAAGATAAGTACTTTCGTTTCTTTTTTGGAAAATCCCACCTGGGAAGGTTTTTTTTTGCTGCAAGTGTTCTGCAAGAATTATTGCGTTCATAAAAAAAAAAAAAAAAAAAAAAAACATTTTTGCTGAGACTACAGTAGAACTGTTGCTGCAGAGACTATTGCAGCTTTCTTTGAGATTTTTCTTTTTGTGCAGTGCCTGGGTTAACCCTTGCAGTACCTGTTGCCAAACCCTTGCAGTACCTGTTGCCACCTTTTTAGACTCTGACTTTTCATTTCCTGGACAAGGCTTGTCTCTGCATCCCTGGTTGGACCACTGCTGTTCACAGGGTTCCCATTTCAAAAGACAAGAGTGCTTCCATTATTTTTTTACTGCATGCAGGAAAAATCACAGCAATCTGTAGTTCTTCCTATGATTGGTTCTAAGGTTTCAGGTTTACCTGCAAGTTCCCCTAAAGTTTGTTTCTCTGCAACATATGATATCCCTACGCCTGATATCAAAGGTTTCAGATTTGACTGCAGGGTTCTCTGTCTGATATTCCTATTTCCGATGTCAAAAGTTTCAGATCTAACTACAAGTTTTCTCTGTATTAGTTTCCTGCTGTCTATGATATTTCTATGCCTGATATCTAAAGTTTCAGATTCAACTGCAGGTTTTCTTTGTCTATATGATATCCCTACGCCTGATGCCTAAAGATTTAGATGTAACTGCAGGTTCTCTCTGTCTGTATGATATCCCTACGCCTGATTTCTAAAGTTTCAGATATAACTACAGGTTTCTCTGTCTATGTTTTTTCCTTGCATTTATAAATCTCTGTGACTGATGCTAAAGTCTCAAAAGGTCAGCTCTCCTATCTTGTGTCTCTCTGTGTCTAATATTACTGTTGTTCATTCTAATGCTTCTGTTTTAAAAACACATTTCCTCTTTACTGGTTTCTTGGGAAGTGTGGTTTCCCCATGTCTAAAATTATGGCTCCCACTCAAACAGTCTTGAGCAGTAAATGTGAACACAGTACCACTGATTCTTCAGAACTTCTCAAAGCAAGGAAGAAGAAGAAAAAGAAGGGAGGCATTACTGTGGAAGTTGCAGAAGGAATTAAGAATGAAAATTTAACCTCAGAGTCTGCATTTGATGAAAGAGATATGCTGCAGCTTAAGGCAACTCACAGACGTATCCCAAGAATAGTGGAAGAGAAGAAAGATGCCCCTACTCAGACACTTCAAGCTGCACAGAAAGCGATTGATTGTCTTTATGGATGTTTAGATAAGGAGCAAGTAGCTAATTCTGCACTACAAAACTGTCTATCCTCAGCAATTGCTAAGTGTGTTCTCCAGGAGAAAGAAAAAGAGCAGTTGGAGAGTGACCTGGATGGCATTTCAGCTGAGCTGGAGAAGGCATATACTGATGCTGCTGAGAATCGGCGCCTCGCTTCTAAAAGTAACGAATTCCTGGAAATCTCTATGAAGGAAATTGACAGGCTTAATACAGAGCTTAAAGTCTCCCAGGAGGAGGTTTGCTACTTCAAAAAAGAGATGGAAGTCGTTCGGGAGGAGAGATGCTACTTGAAAACAGAGATACGTTCTATGAGAGACGCCTCCGAAGAGTTAAATAGTAGGTTTGAAATTATAAACCAAATGAGTAAGAACTTCTCTGTCCAAGCCAGTGAAGGAGATAAAAGACTCCATGAATCAGAAGAGGAGAAGAGACTATTGATATAAGAAAAGTCAAGGATGCAATTAGCACTGGAAAAAGCAGAGGGTGACTGGGAAAAAGAAAAATATCAGTTGGAGAATGACAGGTTGATCTTGTCAAGTAAGCTGGAGAAGGCCTACGCTGATTCTGCCCAGTACCAGACTTTCATGGCTCAAGTTGACGCAGCAATGGAAGCATCTCAGAAAGAGGTTCACAGAGCTGGAAGCCTCTAAGGAGAAGAGTTGCCACTTCAACACAGAACTATGTTCATTGAGAGAAATCTTCGAAGGGTTAAATATCAGTTTTGAAACTGTAACCCAAGAGTGCAAGAATCTCTATGTCCACGTCAGTGAAGGAGATAAGAAACTCCATAAATTAGGAGAGGAGAAGAAACAGTTGGCCCAGGAAAAGTTAGATGTGCAGACAGCACTGCAGAATGCAGAGAGAGTGTTGCAGGAAGAACGTGTCTCCCTGGAGCGGCGCACACAAGCAGAAAATATGCTGCAGAGTCAGCTGCGAGAACTACGTACACATCTGCAGGACACCAAGGAGAAATGGGTGAATGCTGAAGAAAAGCAGCGAGTTCTGCAGGAAGAAAGTTTCCAGACTGCCTACAAAATAAAGATGCTGCAAGATTATTTGAGTACCCAGTGTGTCCCCAAAGAACAGCATGAGGAGCTGAAGGCCACACTGAGCATAACCAAAGCCTCGCTGGAGGAAGAGCTGAAAACTCGAATAGCTGGTTTTTCATTGGGTGATGCCACGAAACGGCAGTCGCAAGAGGAGACCATGGAGAGCGAACTCGGTGTCCCCAATGTTTCATGTCAAAAGGCTGCTGCCGTCCTTGATGCCCACATTCCTGATGTCTCTGCCCCTGCTTTTGGTCTGAACGCACCCATTCGGAGGTTCCTTGCAGCAACCAATGTACCTGTGGAGTACCCTCTGCCTGCTGACAAACCACCAGAGGTGGGTCACCTTGAGTCCACTTTTCATCAAGGCCTCTGGGAAGAGCCTGGAGGATCGTCCGGAGAACGCTCTCGAGAGGGGGGAGTAATGTCAGGGTCGCCTAGACCTCCTGCCTAGCCATAGCTTCCTTGTCCACTGGGTGTGCTGCTGCCTTCTATTGGCTCTGGGTTCCTCTGTCTGTCTTCTTGTTGCTCCTGTCTCTGTCCTTTATAGCTTGCTTCCTGTCTGTTGCTTTTGCCTTTGCTTGAAGTCAGACTCCTAATGCACATGCTTCTGATTCCTGATCTGTTTCTGTACCTGTACCTGTATTATAGAAGTCTGTTCACAGTAAAAGCCTGATAATCTGGCTTGTCCCTGTTTGTTCCTGTTCTCAGTCCCTGCCCCCAGACCTGTCCTTGCTCCCCTGTCCTGTTCCAGTCTCCTCGTTGCCGACCTCTGCTTGTTACCTGACTTCGCTACCTGCCGCCTGCCTCGGACCTCTGCTTGTTTCCTGACTTCACTACCTGCCGCCTGCCTCGGACCTCTGCTTGTTTCCTGACTTCGCTACCTGCCGCCTGCCTCGGACCTCAGCTTGTACATGACTTCGCTACCTGCCGCCTGCCTCGGACCCCTGCTTGTGACCCCTACTACACTCGTGCTGTTCTGGCCACTGAGATCCTACCCGCCACAGGAGTCTCCCGTGACACCAAGAGAGATATCTTGTACAGCACTCTGGCACAATAGGTGGTAACATTGATGGCTGTAGCGTGAATTGTATGTTACACTGGTTCAGGAAGCCCTAGTATGCAGCTGGATGTCCTCTATAGCGCTGGGGAGCTGGAATGCGTGGCTCATAGGATGCAAGAGGTGAAGGTTTAGCGACTGTTGGTGGAACTACCGAAAGCGGTAACGTGGTGGAGATCCCCTGTATAAAATTGAGGTGAGTAGAGATGTGCTCAGTAGAAAATTGACTTAATGCACACCACTTACACATAAAATATAACTTTTATTGGCCTTACATAAAACATATATTACCGATAATGTAGGTGTAACGAAAGTTTAAAAGTAAGTTTGACGAACTGCCTATCACCTTATCTAAATAGTTAAACACTAAATAGCACGTTTAACTGATGATATGGGATACAAAGGGCAGATGCAGCAATGGTATTATTAACCATCTTAGACCAGATCTAAGTTGCGCCAGAAAATAACATATGGTAATTATATCTAGTTAGGTGCATTGAGTTACTACCATGCATTTAATATGACCTCAAACTCAATCTGATAGCGGTATATACCAAGGACAGGGTACTCCCCTGTTGGTCTGAGTGAAGTATAATGGTGATGAATCCCTACACTAAAAGTTACCACTGCACCTAAACAGCATAGGTACAGGTGCAAGTGTGATCAGACTCAGAGAAACTCGCATATATAGACTGGCACAGCAAGAGTGGAATCAGTCACCAGTCCCATGCACTGATAAGTAGTGCCAGTGTATAAGTCCCAAGGTATAAATCTACTAATGGTAATGTAACTTCTGGTCAGCTGCAATATCGTCAGACTAAAATAAAAAGACTTCCAAGTAGGAGTCTTAAAACATCACTACGTGCCCAATGCACGTTGTTGTTATTGACCCACTACAGATTTTCAATCTGTCTAAACACACTTTCAGCTCTGAACAACTCAGTTTACTTAAGAAGGGTCTATCCTTTTCACCCACATCTGACTTTAATTTGTTTGAGTGGGTGAAGGATTTAAATCTTTTTGGGAGAAGACTACTACTACACAAACTACATACTAAAAGGTCAAGTGATGTAACCACAAGCATGAGCCTACTGTACTCGATAGGCAAAACCTTGATGATCTTATTATGTTGCTTGAAAAGAGTACATCTACTGATAGTGACATCACTGGTCCCGTCACCAATCTCAAAAAGAAAAGTAATTTTACACGTTCATTGAATATCTGCCCTGCTGTTGATCTGTTCATCTCATGCGTAACTAGAGACCTTGAAGCGGAACCAAACAATATAGATCAGCTAATAGTCTGACAGCTAAAGAGAGAAGTGGCTTGAAAGAACTGATGTCAAATACCACATATACAATTAAACCGTCTGATAAATTTATTTATAAAATATTTTACCAGGAAGTAATACATTGAGAGCTACCTCTCGTTTTCAAGTATGTCCTGGGCACAGAGTAAAACAAATAATACATGGTTACAAGTACAGTTACATAAATGAACAAGGTATACATTATATACTGCTGCGGCCGAGTTTATTCGAGCATTTGCCCGTTCTCGGCCGCAGCAGTAACCTGGCGCGCGCCGGAGGGTGCCGGGCGCGCGCCAAAGCAGCGGAAGAGCGCCCTCCGATCGGGGCACTCTCCCTACCGCTGCCGGGTCCGCCGGGTCCCCCGGAACCCCCTGCCGCCGTCCCGCGATCGCGGGACACCAGGGCTCCCTCGGGGAGCCCTGGACGTGCGTGCAGGGGGCGCTGACACCCGATGACGCGTGACCGCGCATCGGTGACGCGCGGCACGCCGAGGGAGTGGGGCTAGCAAGCCGGGGCATCCCCCGGCTTGCGGAACTAGCCCTGCTAGGATAAAGTGTGTCGGTAGTGTACAAGACATTGCGTGCACAGTTAAAGAAAATATATATTATGAGCGTATGAAACAGTTACAGACCAGATTAAAGTGTGAGACAGCCTTAGATTTGAAAGAACTTAAGCTGGTGGTGGATATGAGAGTCTCTGGTAGGTTGTTCCAGTTTTGGGGTGCACGGAAGGAGAAGGAGGAACGTTCGGATACTTTGTTGAGCCTTGGGACCATGAATAGTCTTTTGGAGTCTGATCTCAGGTGATAGGTGCTGCATGTGGTAGGGGTGAGGAGCTTTATCAGGTAGCTGGGTAGCTTGCCCAGAAAGTATTTGAGGGTGAGACAGGAAAGGTGAACTTTGCGCCTAGACTCTAGTGATGACCAATCTAGTTCTTTGAGCATTTCGCAGTGATGTGTGTTGTAGTTGCATTGGAGAACAAAACGACAAATTGAATTGTAGAGGGTGTCAAGTTTGCTAAGGTGGGTTTGGGGAGCCGAGCCATATACTATGTCTCCATAGTCAATAATTGGCATTACCATCTGCTGTGCAATACGCTTTCTGACAAGGCGACTTAGGGAGGATTTGTTCCTGTAAAGTACCCCTAGTTTGGCATAGGTCTTGGTTGTCAGGGTATCAATGTGCATCCCGAATGTTAAGTGGGAGTCAAACCATAAGCCCAGGTATTTAAAACTAGTGACAGGTGTTAGGGTGGTGTTAGCGTTGGTTCTAATCAGTCACTGGAAGCTTTACAAATTTAGTCTTGGTCCCAAATACCATTGTTACAGTCTTGTCAGTGTTTAAAAACAGTTTGTTTTGGGAAATTCAGTTTTCTAGTCTCAAAAATTCAGACTGAAGTATGTGTTGAAGGTCAGAGAGGCTATGGCTGTGTGCTTATAGGATTGTGTCATCTGCATACATGTGTATTGAGGCTTCCTTACAAGCTGTGGGAAGATCATTAATGAACACTGAGAAGAGTAGGGGCCCCAGAACAGAGCCTTGCGGTACACCACAGGTGATATCCAGGGGGTTGGAGTTAGAGCCTGAGATGGACACATGTTGGGATCTTCCTGATAGGTAGGACTGAAACCAGTTTAAGGCATGTTTCCCTATTCCAGAGCTCTGGAGTTTGTTAAGCAGGATGACATGATCAACTGTGTCAAAAGCCTTTGCAAAATCTAGGAATACTGCACCAGTGAGTTGACCCCGTTCCATTCCACACTGGATTTTATTGCAAACTTTTAGCAGTGTAGTTACGGTGGAGTGTTTGGGACCAAACCCAGACTGGAATTGGCTAGGGAAATTTGTCTTGGTGTAGAAATCGCTTAATTGGGAGTGGACACATTTTTCCATGACTTTGGATAGAATTGGGAGAAGTGAGATTGGCCTGTAGTTTGAGACAGTGTTTTTGTCCCCACTTTTGAAGATTGGGACAACTCTGGCAGTTTTCCAGGTCTTAGGGATATGGCCTGCAGACAGGATAGAGTTGACTATGGACGCAATTGGTTTGGCAATGGCTGGGGCACCAAGTCAGAGGAACCTAGATTGTAGTAAGTCGGGTCCACATTGGCTGCTTAGTTTTAGTTTGAGGAGCGCTTGTGTAATCTCCTCTTCAGATACTGGGCTAAATTGAAAATTGTGGGCAGTGTTGGGAGGGGGTGGGACTGTAGGGATACTCCCAGGATGAGATTCATGTTTGGGGTTTGTGCTGCGTTTCACTAATAAGTTAGTGGCACACCCCACAAAGTAATCATTGAATGCATTTGCAATGTCAGTGGGGTTTGTCAGAGTAATATCCCCCTTAGTGATATTACTTGGTTGTTGATGGTTAGGAGGCTGGAATATATTGTTGATAACCTTCCAGAAGTTAGCTGGGTTTGATGTATTTTGGTGGAGATTGTCAGAGTAATATTGTGCTTTTGCATGCCTTGTTTGCCTTATGCACATGTTCCGCATGCATCTGTAGTGATTGAGATCCTTGGTAGTGCCAGTTAATTTATAGCTTTTCCACAAGGCATCCCTGAACTGGTAGAGTGCTATAAGGTCAGGTGTAACCCATGGAAGGTGGGCCCCCCGTACCCTTATTTTGCGTAGTGGAGCATGGGTATCGCAGAGTTTTAAGAACGCAGAATCGGGGTCGGGAATTAAATCGATTCTGTGCCATGGGCAGTTGGTAAGGTCATCCAGAAACTGTTGTGGGTTAAAGTTTTTAAATGTTCTAGTGAGGAGAACTTTAGGGCTTGAATGGGGCGGTAATTTTCCTTACACAGTACACTATTGCATGGTCACTGAAAATATCAGGAAGGATGCCAGAGGATTGGATTCTGCTGGGGTTTGAGGAGAGAATCCAGTCTAGCAAGGAATGGTTATGCGATTTCAGGTTTATCCGTGTGGGTTGGGAAATTAGTTGTGATAGGTTAAGTGACTTGAGTTGTATCTGGATTTTGTGGTTTTTAGGGTCAAGCCAATTGAAGTTGAAATCCCCAAGAACTAGCAGCTCACTCTTCTCATTCAGAGAGGAAATGGAGCCAAGAAATTGGGTGATATCAGTCAGGGATTGTAGAGGGGCTTTAGGGGGGCGGTAGATGCCAGCGAGCAAGATGGGCTTAGAAAAGGGGAGGCAGATTTTGCCAACTAGAGTTTCAACAGAGGGTGGACTTGGTGGGCAATTTAACAGTGTAAATTGTAAGGTGTCTGCAATATAAAATAACACCCCTCCTCCTCTCTTTGACCTATCTCTCCTAAAAATGGAGTATCCCTGAATGGCGATATTTGCATCAGGGGTTTTAGGGGATAGCCATGTTTCTGTAAGAACAATGGCTTTGGGTTTATGCATAAGGCACCATGCCCTTAGTTCATCCAGTTTGGGCAGCAGGCTCCGGATGTTTATATGGGCGACAGATAGCCCTTTTTGGAATTTAAAGGTGGAATTCTCAGGGGCATGGGACAGAGCTGAAATGGGAGGACCTGGGTTAGTTTCAATATCACCTGTTAAAGAGAGTAATAGTATGAGTAGAAATTTGGGTAGTTGTTTGCAAGTTGTAGATTTGTGGTGTTTGCCATTAGAGTGAGCAGTGGTTGGTGTGCTGGTTTTTAGAGTTCTCCACCAACATTCAGTAGATAGTGAAAGGCTTTTGAGTAGTCCAGGGTGTATGGTGATGTTGGGTGTGGGCCAGGATGGAGGAGTTTGTAGTGGATAGAGGGAGTAACATCTCCATGAGGCCAGGAGAAAGAAAAAAGTTAAAATACATAGCAGGTTCATGATGCCAGAGGTAGGCAGTGCTGCAATGAGCTGTTGTGAGCAGAGTGAGTGTGAGCAGACTAACAGCAGATGTGTGCCTGTTCCTTGTCAAATGTTTAGCTGTATTGCAATGCTAGAGTCAGTTCAGGGTTTCAGTGTATTGTGCAGTCAGTTTTGGGAGAGACTGCAGTAAATAAGTTGTAAAGGGGTGGGGGGTTGAAATAGGCAGGTTAGCAAGCATGGGATCATAGTGTGATCTGAATAGCTTACCGTTTGTTGTCTTGAGTTAAAGAGTTTGCAGAAAGAAGCAGTCCCCAGTCACCTCTAGTCAAACTGTAGTCTAACTGTATTTATCACTTAAAAACCTCACTTTAAATGCCTCACTATCTAATGCCAATTGCAGTTCCTGCAGATTGCAGGAAAGGTGTTTGTTATATACAGCTAAAACAGTCACATGACCCTCCCCCTCCCCAATCTGTCAGCTTGTTCCATTTGGTCAATTAACAGCACAGAGTTAAGAGGGAAAAAAAAAAAAAACATTTTACATTCAAACATACTAACTTATATCAATTTTACAAGGCCAGATTCAGTCTTTTACACAGGGTTTCAACATCAGGAACATACTTATATCAATTCTACAAGGCCAGATTCAGTCTTTTACACAGGGTTTCAACATCAGGAACATACTTATATCAATTTTACAAGGCCAGGTTCAGTCTTTTACACAGGGTTTCAACATCAGGAACATACTTATATCAATTCTACAAGGCCAGATTCAGTCTTTTACACAGGGTTTCAACATCAGGAACATACCTGGGAAGAGAATGCAATTAGATCCATGTCATATCAGCTGAGGTTATTGGTTATTGGTCTTGCATGAAGAAAGTGAGTATATTAACTATATATATATATATATATATATATATATATATATTAACTGTAGTCTAACTGTATTTATCACTTAAAAACCTCACTTTAAATGCCTCACTATCTAATGCCAATTGCAGTTCCTGCAGATTGCAGGAAAGGTGTTTGTTATATACAGCTAAAACAGTCACATGACCCTCCCCCTCCCCAATCTGTCAGCTTGTTCCATTTGGTCAATTAACAGCACAGAGTTAAGAGGGAAAAAAAAAAAAAACATTTTACATTCAAACATACTAACTTATATCAATTTTACAAGGCCAGATTCAGTCTTTTACACAGGGTTTCAACATCAGGAACATACTTATATCAATTCTACAAGGCCAGATTCAGTCTTTTACACAGGGTTTCAACATCAGGAACATACTTATATCAATTTTACAAGGCCAGGTTCAGTCTTTTACACAGGGTTTCAACATCAGGAACATACTTATATCAATTCTACAAGGCCAGATTCAGTCTTTTACACAGGGTTTCAACATCAGGAACATACCTGGGAAGAGAATGCAATTAGATCCATGTCATATCAGCTGAGGTTATTGGTTATTGGTCTTGCATGAAGAAAGTGAGTATATTAACTATATATATATATATATATATATATATATATATATTAACTGTAGTCTAACTGTATTTATCACTTAAAAACCTCACTTTAAATGTCTCACTATCTAATGCCAATTGCAGATAAAGGCGGCAATATTGTCATCCAAGATACCGATGCTTATGTGAAAGAAAATCTGAGACTCATGAGTGATAGGGAGTGCTACGAAATTTTGGATAGTAGCCACACATCAAAATACAAAAAAGATCTGTTTGTCATATTACAAAAGGGCCTTGATATTGATTTGATCAGCAGACAGGAATACAAATTTATGTACTCTAAATCTCCAACTGTGGCAACATTTTATACTCTGCCTAAAGTACATAAACAATAGCAGCATCCACCTGGATGTCCAATCGTCTCAGGTGACAACTGCTTGACAGAGAGGAGTAGTATCTATATTGACAAGGTCCTTCGGGGCTTTGTCACAAGTTTACCATCATATGTGCAAGATACTAAAGATACCTTGAATAGGCTTAATGGCATCAATATTACCCCTGACCCCATTCTTGTGAGTTTAGACGTTGAATCGTTATATACTTCCATCATTCACGAGAATGGCTTAGCTGCTGTTAGTTATTCCTTGTCTACCAGAGGCCCTAGATTTGACAAACACAATAAATTTGTTCTAGATTTACTGAAATACATACTGACACACAATTACTTTGTGTTCGACGGGAAATACTACCACCAGACCCAGGGTACAGCTATGGGCACTGCATGTGCACCTACATATGCTAATCTGTACCTGGGCTGGTGGGAACGTATTCACGTATTCTTGGACGAATTATCTATGTATACTGACCATATTTTTCTATGGATCAGATGCATAGATGATATCCTGTTGTTGTGAGATGGCCCTCAATTGCTCCATCTGGAATTTGTAAAGCGCCTTAATACTAATAACTTCAATTTAAGGCTAACGACTGTGCTAAGTACCAACTCATTACCTTTTTGGATCTAAATATATATGTAGACTCTGATTATAATATCCAAACCAAGGTATTTAGGAAAAGGACTGCGACTAACAGTTTACTGTTGGCACAGAGTCAACATCCACCTAGCCTTATTGCCGCAATACCCACGGCAATATCTCCACTTAAGGAGGAACTGCTCCACAATACAGGAGTTCATCAGTCAATCCAAAGAACTACGAGATCGGTTCCTGAGTCACAGATACAATATCATAGGGCACTGCATAGCAATAGAGAGTCTCTTCTTTCCTCTAATCCAACTAAAGCACAGGATTCTACCATACGCTGCATTGGTACCTATAATAAGAGTTGGTGGGCAATAAAACGGATATTCACCCGTCACTGGCATCTCCTTCTGTCTGACGAGGCTCTGGTAAAAGTCTTGGGCCCAAGATCTACAATTACAAGTAGACGTTCAAAAAATCTATGCGACATCCTTGTCCATAGCCACCACCAACGACTGAGGGCAGAGTATCTATTATAGAGGTTCATTTGCTTGAAATTCAGTCATATAATATGTCACAATTTTGATCATAGATAGGGATGGCAGTAAAGGGTTAATAACAAACCACCACACGGGGCCTACCTCTCCTTGAATTAGGAATATATCAGTTGCAGCCTTACTACAACGACGCAATAGATGACAGCAGAGTGGGGGTGTAGTGGATTGGCCGGCCAAAGCATATATAGATGACGCTATGAGCCAAATCCTTTCTAACTACGGAGCCTGAGGAAGCCCAAGAAAGGGCGAAACGCGTAGCTCAAAACCCCCCAACGTTTTCAACCTTCACAGCCACCGTCTGGAGTGGGACAAGGGAAGCGCAGCACTGCATCCGGACGCGGAGGGAGTTTGCTGCAAAACCACGAGTCCTGCATTATATTCCCCAAAGACTGGCTTTTTATTATCTGTTTTAGCGCTACTTACTCTTTTAGTTTGTAGCACTTCTTTGTTTATCGCTTTATTCGATTTGTTTAAATAAAGATCTTGGCTTTTACCCCTGGTTTAAGACCTTTCCTTACCTTTCTGGGGCAAGATTTTATCACCCTATTTTTCTTTGGACTAAGATTTGGAGACTGCAGGAGGAGCAACAAAGATACCATTCCAAGTGTGTGCTCACACTTGGCCGTGTGAGTATTAGTACTCTGTTATAAATTATCCATTTCATTTACATTACCTACTTGGTTTAAGTAGAGATCTTTAATCCCTTTTGGAGAGGCTAAACCGTTCATTGGAGCTTAAAGAAACCTCCCCAAAGATTGCACTCACATTTGCCCGTGTGAGTGTTTACAGTGTGTTTTAGCCCTGTTTTCATTCCTTGGGACACTTTGAGACTGTTAATGTATTCTTATCATATGTTCATTCGTTTATCCCGAGGGTGATATTATATCAAAGAAGAAGGAGAAGAAGTACGCAGACAGAGAGCGAAGAAAAAACTCCACAAAACAGAGAGGAGAAGACCAAAAGATACCTTGATGCGACAGCAGTTGCACAAGGCCGTGTAAGTGTTAAGAGTTAATATACACTTTAAAACCACCATTGTCATTGCTTCAGGGATTAACACACCTGAACCATATTTTGTTCCATTTCACCCTTCCACCTGTGCTCCCCCATCTCTCTCTTGTTTCCTTGCAAAGCATGTAAACATGTTATTATTGCAAAAACGTTTGCCAATCATGACAGCACGCGTAATTTTAAAGTGGATTATTTTATTAATTGCAGAACCACAAATGTAATTTATCTCATTACCAGCATTTGTGGGAAGAGATATGTGGGTAAGACCACTAGGCAACTGCGTAGACGAATACTAGAACACGTCAACTCCATCAAACATGCAAATGACACTCCAGTTGCAAGGCACGTTACACAATTCCATAATGGCGACGTGAAATGCCTAACGTTTATGGGCATATACCACCTCAAATGCCTTGCTCGAGGTGGCAGTACTGATCAGATGTTGTTACGCATAGAGGCGGAATGGATTTATAAACTGAAAACACATAGCACGAATGGGCTGAACGAAGGCTTCACTTATACCCCTGATATTTGAATTGTAATTTTATGATTGTGATATTATTTGACCTGCTCATCCTCTGTTCCCTGCAATGTGTTGATTAAGTATTAAAGTGTTTACTTTATTCCCATGTTCGAGTGTCTGTTCTCATTATAATGGTTTTATTCCCCGCTTTTGGTATTAATGTTCTAATGATATATTTCAATATTCAATTAATAAACCAATATCAGTGACTATATTGCCATTAGGTAAGGACTATATTAAGATTCTGTCCAGTGTAACTGCATGATGCATATTCTGTTATTAATGTAACTATTTGTGTATAGCAACAATGCACCTAACAACATTTATTTCCATATATGCATTAATCTATAGTTATACATTGACTTTGTACTGACATCATTACGTTTTTGTTAACATTATGAAAGAGTAAGCAAAGCATTAACTCATCTTTACCTTAACCCCTAAGTGTATACATATTGTGACCTACTTTACTGTGTATTAAGGCACAACTTTTATTGTATGTTATCATTTTGATGTACCTAATTGTCGATATATGCATAATATGTAAATTTGGCTGTGTAGTGGGTTTAACTGCATAAGTATGGACGAGCATAATGTGCTCTGAGAGTACTGTAGCCATACTTAATACTGTTAGCTTCACACAGTCATTCGGCATTCTCTGACAGCTATGTCTGACCGCGCATGCGCACTGCGACTAATACAGGGTCGGAGCGTCTATGTAGTGATGCATGCGCATTAGCTGCAAGAGAGGTCTTTGAAAAAGTATGCAATGCGGAGGAGGTGAGTCTGCCTCCGGTGTATGGCTCTTTGGGGGTATTTCTGACTCTACTAATGGATGATAATGCTTGGGGGGACACACTGTGAGGCAATTAATTAATATCTAAGATATTATTATCTTTAGAATAGCGGTAGTGTACGCATGCGCAGAGCATGTTTTTACATCCATTCTTGGCTATCAGCCTATGCATGTGCTTTGCTTCGATTACGTTGCGATGGTGAGTTTCCCCTATAAATAGCTTCGCCTTTCTTCACCTGCAAAAATGTCCCTGAGGAAGCTCCATAGCTGGAGGGAAACGTGCGTTGGGCACATAGTGATGTTGTAAGACTCCTACTTGGAAGTTTTTTTATTTTAGTCTGACGATATTGCAGCTGACCAGCAGTTACATTACCATGGGACTTATACATTGGCACTACTTATCAGTGCATGGGACTGGTGACTGATTCCCCTCTTGCTGTGCCAGTCTATATATGTGTGTTTGTCTGAGTCTGATCACACTTGCACCTGTACCTATGCTGTTTAGGTGCTGTGGTAACTTTTAGTGTAGGGATTCATCACCATTACACTTCACTCAGACAAATAGGGGAGTACCCGGTCCTTGGTATATAACTCTATCAGATTGAGTTTGAGGTCATATTAAACGCATGGTAGTAACTCAATGCACCTAACCAGATATAATTACCATATGTTATTTTCTGGCGCAACTTAGATCTGGTCTTAGATGGTTAATAATACCATTGCTGCATCTGCCCTTTGTATCCCATATCATCAGTTAAACGTGCTATTTAGTGTTTAACTATTTAGATAAGGTGATAGGCAGTTCGTCAAACTTACTTTTAAACTTTCGTTACACCTACATTATCGGTAATATATGTTTTATGTAATGCCAATAAAAGTTATATTTTATGTGTAAGTGGTGTGCATGTAAGTGAATTTTCTACTGAGCACACTGTCTTGTGAGCTCATCATTTTTTCTGATTCACTTCAGTTCACAGTTTGCACCCACCTGTTAATTATCGATTACTATGTTTTCAATTAATTAGTATGGTTTCCAGTTGATCACTCCCTATTCCCCTTTTTTTTGTTCCTGAGTAGAGTTGTCCTTCAAAGATATGGCGATCATGGCCAATTGCTGGTCATGAAGAGAGAGATGTTACTAGTGGTCACCAAGTATGTGGCACTGAGCAGAAATGGCCTTGGCCTTCTCTCTCTCTCTCTCTCTGTCACCCACATTCTCTGTCACCCACATTCTCTGTCACCCACTCTGTGTCACTCTCTGTGTCACTCTCTGTGTCACTCTCTGTGTCTCTCTCTGTGTCTCTCTCTTTGTCTTTCTCTGTGTCTTTCTCTGTGTCACTCTCTTCTGTGTCTCTGTCTCTCTGTCTCTCTCTTCTCTCTCTATATAATATATTATATTTATAATACACATTCACCCCTTTCTCACAGTACTTCTTGATTATTCACTTTCTTATATGTTTTACACATTAAATAAGTTGTGCTGACACATTTTTGGTCTCACTATGTAGGAATAGGAAAGATCTGATTGCATCTGATCCATCTTCATATTTGGATAAAAGGGACAGAAATAGAAAACCAAGTCAGTTATGGGAACTGTGCTTCTGATACTCCTCATTTCATCACACAATATAGTAAACAAGCTATGGTTTACATCAATAGTTAAGGAACATTGGAGTATTTTGTCACTGGATCCTTTGATTAAAAAAAAATGTATGCTTTGATCCTAGTTTTGTATTTAAAAGATCAAAATTACTGGGGAACATAATTTCACCCAGTATGTTTAAAACCTCTAGTCATGATAGAGCTGTTACAGTAGCTTGTTCCCTTTGTCGAATGGATCATTTAGATGTGGCCACTGTAAGATACTGTATGTCCCTATTTTTAAAAAAAAAATGTGTTTTTGAAAATAAGGATAAAACTAGGACTTTCAATATCAACTAATTTATTACATGTAAAATTGATTTGAAATTTATCTTTTGATTTGTGGTTGTGACAAGCAATACATACAGTAGGATTAACTACTAGAGCATTGAAGTTAGGTATCATGGAACACATGATTTGTGATTAATGATTAATTTAAAAAGGAGATTAGGTACATCCAGTGCCCAGTTGAGAGAGAGAGAAAGGATCCCCGTTATACCATGCACACCACCTTCTTATAGTTGATCACACATACTGGAAAGAGGTGGTGTTAACCACCTCCACTAATAGAGAAAATATTTATTTACAATTAGAACATAAAGGAAAAAATTAAACTCTCATAGTGCTTACTATGTTGAAAAACCAGGCAGTGAATGGTTACTGCCAATGGTACAGTAATTACAAGTGACCAACCACTTTTCCAGCTGCTCCCTTGGAATTTTAAATAATTGTAAAAGTGCAGCTATACAACATGTCCAAATAGCACCTCGTGGGGGTAACAGGATAAAGCCTGTATATTTTAGGGGAACAGTTTGGATATTTACATTGGATACTTTAATAATCAAAGAATTAAATACTGAATGGGATCAGAAACACTTTTATAAATCTGTATTTCATGTCTATTTTCGTGACACTATTTAGTTTTCAAATCTTTCAGTTGTTTTTCATAAAATAGATGTATCAAGCTCTCTTCACTATTATATTACATCTTCCTCTGGTTTTTCATAAAATTGATGTATTAAGCTCTCTTCGCTATTATATTACATTTGCAGTGGTTTTTCATAAAATTGATGTATCCAGTTCTCTTCACCATTATATTACATCTTCATGTGGTTTTTCATAAAATTGATGAATTAAGCTCTCTTTGCTATTATATTACATCTTCCTGTAGGTTTTCACAAAATTGATGTTTCAAGACCTCTTCACCATTATATTACAATAACATGTACAATGTGTGTTCATTGAGTGGTATTATTAGCTATTGGTGGATACACAATATGACATTTAAATGTGTAGGTTGTTAGTTGTATTTATATTCTAATGAAATAGTGGTTACATTGTATTATTATGACACCAGTTTGTCTAATAATAATTGCTACGTGTGTGTGTGTGTGTGTGTGTGTGTGTGTGTGTGTGTGTGTGTGTGTGTGTGTGTGTGTGTGTGTGTGTGTGTGTGTGTATTTGGATATATATTATATATACCAACATTGGATACAACCCGTGGATGGATTTGTAGAATACAATCCACAGATTCAGCAATCCATTGGCGGATTCTTCTTATCTAATATTGTTTTTTGATGAATCCACATGGATTTATACCATCCAAATTTGTTTGTGGACTTTTACATATTCCGTAAAACAGAATGTGAGGGGAAAATGCGAGAAAGACGGACTAGGGCGGATTCGCCCATCTCTTTTCCCGTGCCATCTTCCGCTTGCTCATATTTTACTTTTTGTTCATAGTTCTCTTTCCCAATCAAACCGCACTGTTGAAATAGATTCAACCAGATCACGGCTGCAACACTGAGAGTAGCAATGGCTGCTAACACCGACTGCAAATATAGAACACCAGCATCCCCTGATTCCTTATAGGAGGTAAGCCTGTTATTCTCCTCACAGGGTCTGGGTAGGTGTGTGGATATAGTGCAATATTTATTTCCCAATCTTGATTATATATGTAGCCATGTATCCCCTTGGCTACTAATCTGCCTAACACATAAACCCTGGTACCAGTGCAGGACGTGTTAGAGTTAAATCTACGCCCGGCTGTAGTAAGCAGCATCCTTAAGTCACAGGGGGAGTGGCCTGAGCTTAGGTGCCACCTACCCGGGGCTGACACCTGAAGACCCTGGTAACAGTGGGGAGTGGGCGGTTGGGAATTGACAGTTGGGAGTTGTCAGTTAGTCAGTTCTCCCCTTTCTCCTCAATGGAGTGGGTCATTATTCTATCCCCTCCCGCAGGGGAGTGGGAGCTTTTACCCCGTACTCCCCCAGGGAGTAGGGGAGAAAAGGATAGTCCTTTGGGGCTTGAAGCCTTGGGGGTTGATCCCAGGGACCAGAGGAAATGCATTGTTGATTTTGTACAGCTGTACTCAATAAAGATCAGTTGCTGTTTTTATACTCCTGCCTATGACTGCAGTTTATCAGGGGGAATGCAAGATGGTTTTCCTGCAGGAACTGCACCCATCTCTGCTGGGGCCTGTTGAAATGGAGGCGCTGCACCAAGAAATAGCTTAGAATATCCTGAAAGCCTGTCCTGTCTTCCCCACTAACATCGGGGATTCAGCAATCCTGTAAGTCTCACACGTACAGCACAGCGAGAGTACACGTAACAGTGAAATCTCCCTTAGGGTGGGGGACCTGTTACAAATATTATGGTCCATGTTGGACATAATGAAGGCTTTCTCCATTCATGCAGGGCTAAGCGTGATCTCAGCTTGATTGGTACAGACCGCTGTTCCTGTATTATGATCACCGCCAATTATTCAAACACTTTTTGCTTCATATTTACATATAGGGGTACTCAACCCTTGTATCATAATGTAACCTCAGGAGTTAGTGTATAAACAAGGTTATGCTTAGCCAATGTGTCAGAGGGCAGGTTGCTGTGGTTGGCTGATGGAGACAAAACAGGTGACTACTATTACACAGTGGAACGGAGGAGACTGTGCACGTGCGTCGATGCCGCTTATAGTGGATAAGTGCTGCACGACGGTGACATCACCGCGTGAGTGAAGCCTGGAGGCGGGACCAGTGGGGATGGCATTTACTCGGCATGACGAGTGAGGTCCGTGCGCACCCCTAGAAGGAATGCTGGTAATGACTGGTAAGCAAGATGTGCTGCAGAAGGCAGCAGAGACAGGACACTTGATCGTGGGTCTGGGTAAAAAACCATCAAAGGAACAACAGATGATCCTATGGAGGGACCCTTCCAAAGGGTACTCCGAAGTCATGGAGCACCTCCCGGAGGATCTACGGGTAAAGGGCCCCAACAACAAATGCCTATTCCGATGGCTCCAATGAGCCAACTCCTGGATCCTAGAAGCCTGTGCTTCATACCCCAAAAAGACTTTTCAGAGACATTTGTACCCTCAATGGGAGAGGCTGAGCATTACTCCCCAGAGGGAGTGGACGAAGGACTTTAGAGAAGTCAGCATACTTGGTACTCTCCAACCTGGGTAACCTACGATACAATTGGGGCACCCCACTATGAGGCTTAGCTGTGGACTCGCAGTAAAATTAAATCCGTCATTGTGATGTTCACAGAAATGTAGAACTTGATTTAAAGCCAGTAGAATGTGATAAGTTGTACTTATGTTGCATTCTTATTGTGTAAATAAGTGTGGTGATATTGTACAGTATATGTTATGCTGTTCCCAAGCGGGTCGTTGGTTTCTTCACCAGGGGGAGATTATAGCCTGGGTTCCCCCTGGTCCCCTGTTCGTCCCTTTACCTCTTGCGCAGCTGCGACTGACAGCGGAGGCTGGGGGGAGTGTGGGGAGAGATGCCTGAGCTGTGGAGGGTAGTGCAGGTATTGCGGGCAGTCAGGTGAGGCGACCGGGTCGCCCTATGTCCGTGGCGGCTCCCCGTGCAGGGCGTCATCATCTTGGTGTTGGTCGCGCATGCGCAGTGCAGTTGCGCATGAGCAGAGGAGTCCCCCGTGCGGAGGCCAATAGAAAGGAAGCTCCGTGAGAGACTACAGCCCCCAGAAGCCACTGGGAGGAACACCACATGTTGCACAACAACCAATAGGGCTGCAGCTTTCCCTGCAGGGGAATAGATACATTTTGCGCGCTGCAGCCACATCAGTCAGAGCTGGGACACGGTTGGGTAGGTTGTGTAGGTGCAGGGCATCTGTGGCCCCTGCATGACGGCTCATTTGAGCTCAAGAAGCCGATGAGTCAACATTGTGGATTTAACATGGGGTTGGGGTTAAATACCGGAATGGTACCGCAGGCCAGCAGGAACCACCCGAGGGCCCCCAGACACCCGTGGGGGTGACCCGGTGAACCCCAGACACCCACAGGGACTACCTATGGACCACATTAGGGCCTGCGGGGACCACAAAGAGGCCCACGGAGTCTAGTGGTGACCACCTGAGGGACCCCAGACACCCGTGGGTTCCCCCCGGGTGCACTGTGGGGCTTGCGGACACCCGTTGGGACCACCCAGTGACCCTCGGCCTGTGGTATTAATCCTGTGTCTATAAAAATAAATATTGGTTTTATGTGGGGGCACAGGGGTGTATTTGTTGAAATGAAGGCCATGTTAATTTTTTTTAAATACAGGAATGGTACCACAGCTAGCGGGGATCCACGGGGACCACCCAAGGGCCCCCAGACACCCATGGATACACCCTGGGGTGCACTGTGGAGTCTGCAGACACTGGTCAGGACCACCTGTGGACCTCCACCGGCCTGTGGTATTAATCCTGTGTGTAAAAAATTTAAATATGGTTTTATGTGGGGGTACAGGGGGTGGGTTGTGTTCTGGTGGCTATTACATATTTTAATTTTATTACTAGTGTATTGTAGCAGGGGGTATCCGGAGTCGAACCTTGTTGATTTGAGGTACGAGTATCCCCTGCTTCCCAAGATACAGGCCCCGTTATGGGGTGCCGGTATCTCCTGTGCATGTAAATGTCTCGTGTCACGTGATTGGGACATTTCAATGCATAGGAGATACTTAATCCTTATTCCTATTCCTCCCCCTCTTTTCCTTCTTTAGAGGTTTACTGTCCAGCTTTTTTATCCTCTCCCTCTCCATGTAGCTGTTATCTATTGGCCACCTATGTCTACTCACCCCATTCTGTCTTTCTCCCTCACTTTGAATCCTTGCTCTCATTTCTCTCCACTAACTCTGCTATTCTTCTCCTTGGGGACTTCAACTGTCATCTTGATGACCCCTATCTCCCTTGGGCTTTCTGTTTTCTCTTTCTAACCTCTTCTTTTGGCCTTCCCCAATGGAATGCAGGCAGAACCCACAAGGACAGCTACTCCCTGGACCTGTTTTTCACTTGAAACTTTTCTCTCTCTGATTTCGTCATTTCACCCTTTCCTCTCTCTGACTATCATCACATCTCATTTTTTTCTGTCTGACCTCTCCTTCCCCACCTCAATCTAACCCTCAGTTCTGCAGAGACCTGCCCTCTATTAATCTACCAGCTCTTGATTCCACTTTGCACTCCTCCCTCTTCTCTATATGCTCCGCTACAGACTCTGACAACCTGCTCATGAAAAAAAACTCTGCCCTAATCTCCTCTGTTGATCCTCATGCCCCTCTTCTTCTCTGCCGATCTCAGCCTTCTATTCCCAGACCCTGGATAAACTGGCACACACTTATGCTCCAGTCCTCCACTCACTCCTCTGAATGCCTTTGGAGAAAATCTCATACTCTCCCTGACTTCCTTTACTACAATTTTAACCTGTCCTGCTTCAACTGTAGCCATCTCCTAGGCTAAACAAACCTACTTTTTGTCACTAATCAACACTTACATGTCTAACCTATGCAGACTATTCTCTGTCTTTGACTCTCTACTCAGACCACCATCTGTTCCCTTTTTTTCTGTCTCTATTTCACCTCAGGACTTTCCTGACTATTTAAGGACAATGTTAGATTCCATTCGTCAAGGCATCGCCTCTGTGTCCTCACATTTACACGTCTTTCTAACTCTCCTCCGGCATTCCATTACTCTTTTCCTCTGTAACAAATGAGGATGTGTCTCTGCTGATGCCACCTCCCCCTTTTACCACTTGCCCTTTTGACCCCATTCCGTCCCATCTCTTGTAACCTCTCGTTCCTACTCTAATCCCTAAACTCACACATATTTTCAACTCCTCCCTCTGCAACTTTTCCCACCTATTTCAAGCTTGCAACAGTTATACCTTTACTCAAAAACAGCAAGCTGGACCCTACCTGTTCCTCTTATCCCCTGTCTCTTTCTTGCCTTTTGCCTCTAAACTCCTTGAACGCCTTTATTTTCTCACTTGCTCCATTTTCTCACTACCTATTCTATCCTAGATCCTCTTCTATCTGGTTTATGCACTGCTCATTCCACTTAAACAGCCCTAACAAAAATAACTAATGACAAATTACCTCCATGCTGCCAAAGACAAAGGCCATTACATTCTTCTCATACTACTTAATCTCTCTTTAGCCTTTGATATGGTGGACCACCTTTTTCTCCTTCACATTCTCCATACCATTAGTATCCACAACAGAACTCTATCCTTGATTTCCTCTAACCTCTTCCATTGTATATTTAGTGTCTTGTTTGCTAACTCCTCCTCCTTAGTCGATCTCTCTGTGTGCATACCCCGGGGTTCTGTCCTGGGATATCTTCTATTTTCTCTTTACACACTCTCTCTAGGTGTTATTCCAGCGGTGCGCAAACTGGGGGTGCGTTGTTTAGGGGGGCGCAGGCGGCTAGCGGCAATTTTGCCAGGAGCAGAGAGAACTATAGTCTCTAGCTGCAATTTCTCTTTCGGCCATTAGGTGGCGCTGTGCTACACAGCAACTGCAGCACCTCCTTGAAGCATCAGCGTGGTGAGTGTGAGAGTGTGAGACATGAGGGGGTGAGAGAGGGACTCGAGGAGGGGTGAGAGTGGGACATGAGGAGGGGGGGTGAGAGTGGGACATGGGGAGGGGGGGGTGAAAGTGGAACATGGGGAGGGGGTGTGAGTGGGACATGGGGAGGGTGTGTGAGTGTGACATGGAGGGTGTGTGAGTGGGACATGGGGAGGGGGGGTGAGAGTGGGACATGGGGAGGGGGGGTGAGAGTGGGACATGGGGAGGGGGGGTGAAAGTGGGACATGGGGAGGGGGCGAGAGTGGGACATGGGGAGGGGGTGAGAATGGGACATGGGGAGGGGGGTGAGAGTGGGACATGGTGAGGGGGGTGAGAGTGGGACATGGGGA
The DNA here is from genome assembly GCF_040206685.1 of Ascaphus truei. Taxonomy (NCBI): domain Eukaryota; kingdom Metazoa; phylum Chordata; class Amphibia; order Anura; family Ascaphidae; genus Ascaphus; species Ascaphus truei. Next base: position 367,996,896 of record NC_134486.1, read on the forward strand.
GGGGGGGTGAGAGTGGGACATGGGGATGGCGGGTGAGAATGGGACATGGGGAGGGGGGTGTGAGTGGGATATGGGGAGGGGTGGTGAGTGGGACATGGGGAGTGGGGTGAGTGGGACATTGGGAGGGGGAGTGAGTGGAACATGAGTGAGGGGGGTTGAGAGAGACATGAGTAGGGGGTTTGAGAGTGGGACATGATGAGAGGGGTGACAGTGGGACTCAAGGAGGGGGGGTGAGAGTGGGACTCGAGGGGGGGGGTGAGAGTGGGACATGAGAAGGGGGGGTGAGAGTGGGACATGAGGAGGGGGGTGAGAGTGGGACATGAGGAGCGGGGGTGAGAGTGGGACTCAAGGAGGGGGGGTGAGAGTGGGACTCGAGGGGGGGGGTGAGAGTGGGACATGAGAAGGGGGGTGAGAGGGACATGGGGAGGGGGTGTGAATGGGACATGAGGAGCGGGGGTGAGAGTGGGACATGGGGAGGGGGGTGAGAGTCGGAGAGTGTGACATGGGGAGGGGGGGTTAGAGTGTGACGAGGGGGTGATATTGTGAATGTGTGACATGGGGGTTGCGAGTGTGAGTGTGAGAGAGTATGACATGGGGAAGGGGGTGAGAGTGTGAGAGTGTGACCTGGGAGGGGGTGAGAGTGTGAGAGTGTGACATGGGAGCATCTCCCTGCTAGGAGATTGATACATGTTGCGGGTTTGTGAGTTGGTGACCGGAGCAGCTAGGGGAAGGAGGTAGGGTGCCGGAGTCAGTGACTCCCTGCACTAGGCCAGCAGTCCCCTAGGCCCCAGATAGCCCTGAGTCACAGTAGCTGAGTGTTGTAGGGACAGGCCCTAGGTTAGGGACCCTGCCCCATTAGCTATTTGTTAGTTAGGGACACAGTGGATGCTGCGTTCCTGCTGAGAGACTTGGGCTCAAGTCTCTGTCATTAAAGTGAGCTGGACTATCTTCAGGGTGGGATCGCCCCTGACGGATCATCCCGCGGGTGGATCCTGGATATCGTGTAGGAGCTCATCTGATCCTTTTCGAAGCAGTTGCAGATCCGAGCACTGGAGTGCTCGGCAGGTACTCTAACTCTACAAGTGCACCAACATTTCCATTAGTTAGTGACTGCGCAGTCACACATACAGTAGAGGCAATTCTTATTCTAACAAAAACCAGTGGCAATTCCCCAAAAGACCCAGGTACACCCAGGTACATTCTGAATACATGCCTTAAACTTTCCTTAAACTAGCCCCAGCATTTCTGCATTGATTAATGGCCTATCAGATTAACAGCGGGGGTCCCTGGCAGTCCCATTCAAACTGAATTGGACTGCCAGGGATCCCTGCTTTGTTAATCCTATGGGTCGTTAGTCAATGCAGAAATGCCTTAAACGTGCCTCAAACTAGCCCAGAACATACCCAGCACATACCCAGCACATACCCAGAATGTAACCCGGCTAGTTTACAGCAAATGTTAGAATAAACGTTGCCTCTACTGTATCCTTTCTCTGTAGAGTTCGGGACATTGTGTGGGGTTACTGGACACGGGGTGGGATCACCCGGTGATAGGAGATTAGCGTCCTGCGAGACGCAGTGGTCAGTGTCTCCTCTAGGGAGGGACACCTGTTGGTATACGTGCATCGGCTTATGGTTATTATATGCAAGTACGTTCTATGGTTGCTGCAAGTAAAGTCATTGATTGTTTACATACATTGTGCTGGTTATTTATATGTGTCCTGCGAGGAAAAATTCCTGCTCTGCTAGGAACCATCGCAGGTGGAGGCGCTGCACCGAGTACAGGGTTACTCCTAATATAATTGCCCCAGGTTCCCCGTGGCGGAAGCTCAGCCCTCCTGTGAGCCTAACAGGTAAAGCACCACACCTGGTAACACTAAGTTCCCCGCACCCACACTATATCTGCGATTGGGTGGGGTGGAATATCCGTTACACAAAGATGCATCCTTTTCTATGCTATAACGTGGGCCCTCTTTCTCTCCCGTCTCAACTATTGTGACTTTCTACTATCTGGCCTTCCTGTCTGTCTCCCCAACAATCTATCCTAATTGCTGCTGGTAGAATCACTTTACTCTTTCCTAAATCTGTTTCGGCGCTTCTCCTGCTGAAATCCCTCTCCTGGCTTCCAATTGCTACAAAATGCCCCTCTTCTCTTTTTAAGGCTATGCACTTTTCTGCCCCTTTTTACACTTCAGCCCTAATTTCTCGCTATATACCTGCTCGACTCTTGCGTTCTGCTTTACGATGTCTTCTGTCTACCCCTTTTGTATATAAAGCCCTCTCCCAGAAAAAAACTTTTTTGCTCACGGCTCCACATCCCTAGAATGCCTCTTAAACAAAGCATTTTGGTAGCTCTGCTGGCTTCTACTATACATCTCATATGCATTTCCTGACCCCTTTCAGACGCACTTACCAGAAAGCCCTCCTACTGACTCTGCAAGTTATTCCCACTTACCATTTAGATTGTAAGCTCTTTGGGACAGGGACTCCTTTTCCTATTGTTTTGTCTGACGCACTAATTCCCATTGTTCTAATATTACTTGTATTGTAAAGCACTTTGTACCTGGATGGCGATATATAAAGGTCGTACTGGGGAGAAAGGGAATGGGAGGGACCCTCACAACAGATAAACTAAATGTGATGGTGCTGCAACCTGGGGTAGATATGTAGGATAACGAACTGCAGAGAAAAGGTAACCCCAATGCTGAGAGCAATCTGATCATGATACATGTATTAGAGACAGGCTAAGTAGCCACCAAAAGCCTCCCCTGGAGACTGAGTCATTCCTGACTGGATAAATAAAGTGATAGGGCAGACTAGACCTGTACTAGGAAGACCAGGTTCTGCAGGACCCAGGTGAGCCTGTGAGGCGGAGAGTAATAGCAGGGACTGAAAGGTACTATGGGACATACCCTGTTACACATACATACAGTACATACTTTTGGTACTAATCTCTCACATTTTGCTTAGTAATACAGTAATTAAACTTTACCCTTCTGTGTGCAAACTGTGAAACCTACTGTATAACTTGCATAATCATTAGACTATATGAGTGTGGCCTTTGTGAATCAGAGGTATAAAACCATGTAAGAAACATTTGATGGATTATGCAATTTTAAAATCATTCATGTATGGATAAAAAGCGGTCACTATTGTAACCAGGTCCACTGTCCCCCTCTCCCCCCTTACCTCTGATACATGAGTGGGGAAGGCTACTACGGCTGTGGGGTCATGCAGGGTGGCTGCTGCTGCATGCGGCAGTAGAGAGAGGGTGCTCCGGAGGCTCTGCAGCACACCCGGCTACCAGGGGCCGCCATGTTGCCCATCGCACATGCGCAAGATATGGCTTGTGCATGCGCAGAGCGTACTGAGGTCGAGGCGGCCATTTGGGGAGAGGTGCGGTGGTGATCTTCTATATGCTCCGCAGGGGAACTACATATCACAGGCTCTGGCAAGTCACGGAGGCCGGATTACCAGGCAGCTTCTTCCGCCCTGATCAGAGCCGTCACAGGACGTGACGTAGGTGGATGTGACGCATGCGGAAGCTTTCCAGTGACTGAACACACCGGCGTCCCCCAGGAGTCACCAACAGTTCTCTCCAACGAATTGTCTCTTATGCCCAAATGTGAGTGCATTACTTGTATGCTTATTTTGTGCAATATATACCCTTTTCATAACACACTATTGTGCGTTTTCTCTTTCCTTTCTTGTTCCTTGGGAGGTACATTGAGTACTTTTTGAATCCAACACACATCAAGCTTACCAGTTCCACAGTTGTAAGGCTTCCATCATCAGAGGGCTTCCAATAAAGGGCTCCCATCAGAGAGAGATGGATCTCTGATACGTCTGATATATCTGATTAATTTGTGAGTGACACTAACACACTTGCATTTTTATCATATATTTTTAGTACCATCTGCACTATCACATTATTTTTCTATTTCTTCACATATTATCTTGAGAACCACAGCGCTCCTCCTACATGGAACACAACGCAAGATTACATTGGACCTGGACAGTCCTTTAAAAGCGTGTAGAGCTGCTGTATTTATTTGTATTTCACATTTAATATTTATGGATCACGTTTTTTGGTGAAGGTTATTTATTCACTATATTTATATATATTTATTTGTCTGTTTAGGTTCACTGTTATTGGTTATTTTTCTACCACTAATTCACTTCAGTTATTTTACTATTAGAAGCGCCCGGTTCCACTTTTTTGTTCTGTATATCACAGGCTCCCCTGGGCGGCCAATCACATGACATAGAGCAGCCAATAGGGCTCCCTAGATCCTCTAAGGAGAGATTTTCTACATTTGGCGCGCTTAGACAGTGCGCTGGCAGTTGGAGCCAGGACTCAGAAGGGGAAGGTAGTGTCCGGGTGCCAGTGGCTCCCAGACTAGGCCCAGATTGCCCCTTAGGTCTCTGATTGTCCACACTCACATTTAGATTATGGATGCTTCAGGCAAAGGCCCCAGATAGGGACATTTCCTCAATAGTTTGATAGTGATAGACTTCAGTGATAAGATGCCGCGCGGTGACTCGCGTCATGTGGTCCGGGACCAGACCACCTACTTAATAGACTCCCAAAGGTGAGATCCTCCAGTGGGAGCTCACACCACGCAAAGGCGGACGTAGCTGGATCAGCGGATCCCTGTTTATTATTCGGCAGCACCCGGGTACTGGAGTTCCCAGGCAGGTACCAAACTCAAGTGCACAAACGGTTCACGGGATAGAGCTACTCCATACACTTTTGGGTGGGCCTAACATTGGGCAGGGCATCGTATTGGTATTGCCTAGCACCCAATGTATTTTGGGGACACTCCTCTGGTGTACTGTATGCCGTGTTATAAGTACAATTACTGTGTGGTACAGGCTGCCGTGATATATGTTCAGTAAAACCCGTTATTATATACCTGAGTGTGTGATTACTGGTGGTATTGGTTCCTGGGAGGGGTTAATCCCACTACACTGGGATCCCTCGCAGGTGGAGGTGCTGCCCCAAAGCAAACAAGTGACCACCCCAGGCTCCCAGTGGTGGAGGCTCAGGCCTTCTGGTAGCCAGACAGGTCACGGCAGTACCGGTAGTTCCTTTAGTTACGGGGAAAAGGGGCTACATTATATTATTGAGTATGCTTAAAATGGCACTGTTATAAGCATAGCAAATGGTGACTATTTATGTCAGAGTGCATTTCTAACGAACAGATGCCAGAATCATTCAATAACTATTAGGTATATCTCATTTTTTCCAATAGATGGAGCTGTGGTACAATTATTCGATTTATAAAAATGTGTACTCTGTTCATACTGTACATTGATGCCATTGTATTATAAATTATTATTTTCCAGAAACATGAAAATGGCACAGTCCTACATAAAATCCTAAGGCATACTTAGTTCCACAATAAGCAGGTGCCTTTACCTTTTGTTTCAACTGTGCCCCTTATTCCTTTAAGATTGTAAACTCTCACAGCAGGGTCCTCCCTTCCTTTTGGATCTATTTGCATTTGCTTGTTCTTATTTGGTTTGTCATTCTGTTTTTGTAATTTATATCATTTTGTTACCCCATTGTAATGTGATGTTGAATATGATGACACTTTATAAAATAAATTATGTTTATAATAATAATAATATTTTATAATATGACATTCTTGAAAATGCATTTCTTTTTGTGACAAATGCAAGTATATTTTATTGACTACATATTAAGGGTCTGCACTTAAACTGGTCTTTTGGTACTAAAAAATGTGTGTTTTGTTTTTTCCCGGAACTCAATATAATTCTGTTCATGAACACAAAAGATCACCCACTTTGTTTAGAATAAACAAAACCTGATAGATTTGCACGTCAGTTCATGAACCCAAAACATTGCTTAGTTTATATACTGTACATAAAAAAACAAATCCAATAATGTGTTATTTTTTATTTTTGCCCATTTCACTTGGATTCAAAACTTTGTTCCACAGATCCAAATGAACACTGGAAAGTTCATATTTTTAACCAGCACACCTTCTTATCTTTAATAAAAATATTGTATGATCAAGTCATAACCACTGGAAGAAGATATTGTATATATTTCCACTATGTAAATGTTGCCAGGTCTTCCCTCTGGGCATCCCCCTTGGTTCCCTGCTTACCTCAGCATAGTGGGGAAACCACTGAAAGGAGCATGGAGGTTGCGCCGGGCAAGTGAGTCCCGGAGGTCCGCGGCGTACCCGGCTAGCGGAGGCCGCCATCTCAGAATGCACGAGCATGCGCAGTACGTTTTGCGCATGCGCAATGGCCCGATATTTGCAGAGGCCATCTTGGTGCACCTCGCACATGCACATTACAACAGCGTGAGTGGTGGCCATTAGGAGAATAGGCTCCGCAAGGACTACAAGCCCCAGCAGCCCCTGGGGCTGAGACCACATGGCTCGACAGAGCCAATAGGGCTCCCGGATTCCCCTGCTCCCAGATAGATACATTTGGCGCGCTTCAGGGACCACGCCAGTTGGAGCTGGGAAGGTAGGGAGAGGGTGTATATGGAGAGTGTCTGTGGCCCCTGCACTAGGCCAGAGACCCCCTTATAGGCCCCAGATAGGCCCCGACTCCCCTGTCAGTTTGTGGCTGCTATAGGGACAGGCCCCTTAGACAGGGATACTGCACCACTTAGCATCATTAGTGTCAGGGACACAACACAACACCGCGCAGCAGTTGTGGCCTGTTGTCTGGGAATGGACCACAACCGCAAGGGTAGAGACTCTCCTCACGGTGGGACACTCCTGCCAGATACCACCCCACATGGATGTGGGCGCCTTCGCTGACGACGACGGCATGGAACAGACTGTTCTCTTCTGTCAGTGATACCAGGTTCTGGAGCACCTGGCAGGTATCCCCATCTACAAGTGCACCAACAGTAACACTTCTCGTGGGCAGCACTGTCACACATACATTGGGTAGGTTGGCTCCTGTGGACTCCGGGTGGTTAGCTGCCCAGGGCACCTCAGTATTTTGGGGAAAACCCCGCCGGGGTGTGAACATGGTGATTGGGGGCACTGTGTGGGGGTACAGCCCTGTGAGGCCTGAGTGGTTCTGTTATTAATATTCTTATATGTTCAGTAAACTTGTTAAACCATACCAGTGTGTATTTCTTACATTGTGGGTTATCCCACACTGATAGGATCCCTCACGGGTGGAGGTGCAGTCACAATACGATCCAGGTACACCCCAGGCTCCCAGCAGCGGAGGTTCAGGCCTCCTGTGAGCCACTGGTAAAGTACCACACACACAGTAGCCGCTATATCTCCCATAGGGTGGGGAAAACTGCGCTACATACTGTATATATTGTGAGGGAGTGTAGAGATTGACGTCCTCACTATTCAAGGCATAGGCTACCACACCCTAATTTTCAAATCTGCTAGGGTGTTTCAATCAGGTCTTCTGATTTGTCCTGAGAAGTTTAAAAGGTAGGCAGCAAACTCCCTCTCACTGTTCCACAACCAGTATAAGAGCAGGTTCCCAGAGGGCTGCCTGGAGAAGCTGGGACTCACACACAGCACCGGATCCAATGCTCCACAAGCCTGCAAGGAAGCATGGCTTCACAGAGCTTCACCTGCGTGCTAAGGAATCAGGACTCCACTACCTGTAAGGTAGCAAATTCCTTTAAAGATTACCTGGGAATACCTGAACTCATGCCCAGAACGAAACATAAGAACATTTCACATTGTTTATTTTGACCTTTAACACTACTGAGAAATTATGTTGTAGCCTGTACAGGAATAAAAGTTCTTTCTTTTGGTGAGAAACTACTGTGTCGACTCCTCACTAACCCTACCTTGAAGGCCAATCTTGCCACACATGGGATGGGCTGGGATCGCACCTCCCATGGTTAGTCTTACGAACATTCTTGAAATTTCATCAGAATGGAATTGCAGATTTTACAGCAACTGCAAGAGCAGTGACAACAGTTGATGCTCACTTGTGAGTGAGACTGATTATTCACTTTGATTTGATTTTATGAATAAATGGAACTATAAACAGTTGATACAGCAGCTGGAAGCCGCAAAAGCAGTGCCTGCCCAGAATGCAGCAACCCTAACATCAAGCTGACAACAATGGGATAAAACGATAACACCAGAGTCATTCAATGTGCCTGGGGTGTCACAGGGATGGGGGTACCAGGCTCCTGTGGATGTTGCTGTTATGTTCAACATGGTGGAGCCACAGGAAGATAGTCGAACGTCAGCCCAGAATGTTCTGCAGTAAACAGCTACTGACAGATTGTCCCGGGGAATCCTGGCTCGGGGAGCAACCCTTCTGGAAATGAGTTGGAACAAGAATCTGAGAAAAAGACTAAAGTGGATGGAAAAGGACTTATCAGATAGGGCACGCTCTGTTGGGGAAGAACCTTATATGCTTCCTTCAGGAAAAGGACTGCATCCTATTGGTATTCCATTTCTAGCTTCTATCTCAGCTAATGAGAATCAGTCTGAAGAGCAGACCCATCAACCCTATGATAATGAGGAACAAGAGCTTCATCATTCAGATGACAAAGATGATGAACAATTATTTAATTATATCCTGCAACAGAATGATAACAATATCCAAGGGCAGGGTGAGGAACTGAACACACTGCAGAGCAAGCTGAAAGGGCTACATGCAAGTCTGCAGGAGGCAAAGGAGAAACAGGTGGATGCCGAGGAGTAGCTGTGAGCTCTTCAAGAAGAAAGTCTCCAGACTGCTAGTGAAGTGCAGGTGCTGCAGTAGCATCTGACTATACATTGTCCCCCCACAGAGTAGCATGAAGAGCTGAAGGCCACACTAGGGCATCGCTGAAGGAAAACTAAGAGGCTAGGTGACCCTATGTGAGACGGAGCAGGATAGAGTCTAGAAACTTGTACAAGAGCAGTCGGATCAGAGAGGCTGCTCCAACCCCAGCAGTCAGCACACCGAGGAGAAGGAAGCATGGAAAAGGCAGGCAGCTCCGGAAAAGCAGAGGCTGAGGGAGAAAGAGTGCGAAGCACAGAGCCGTTCAGACAGAGCACCAGGAGCTTGAACACCAGAGCAGCAAACAGAGCTAACATTAAGGAGATGCAAGAGTATTTAAAAGAAGCCCAGAGCAAGCTGGAGAATAAAAAAGCAGAATGGATGGACATTCACTAAATAAAAACAAGACGAGGAGATACCGTTGATAAAACAGAGAGGAGTTGCAGTGGCAACAATGGAAAGAAATCCAACAGTTTGCAGAAAATATAGAAGAGGTGAAAATGAAAGCTCTGCAAGATCAAGCTGAATCTCTCAAAATAAAAATGGATCAAGCTGTGAAGACAATAGAGGTAAAAGATAAAGAGATTGAAAAACTAACATCACAGAAGGAGTCCATGCACAATCTGTCTGTAGAACTAAAACAGGATGCAAGGAAGTTGGTGCAGAACACATTCCTCCATGAGGAGAGATGGAAAAGTGAGAAGAGAGGCATGCAGCGGAAACAGAGAAGGAGGAGAAATGTTGTGATATGGCAGTTCTACAAGTAATGCTGAAATGGGAGCGGAGAACTTCCATGGCACTAGAGAAAAAAATCTGTTGAGCTCTGAAATATAATTAAGGATGCATTGATGCAATCTCACAGCAAGAGATGGATGCTCTTACAGTAGATGAGAACGGCAGTATGTGTTTAATAAACAGAATTTTCTCACTGATTAACTTAACTTGCAGCATAGCCAAGAAGTGGAGATTAAAAAACTCTAGGAAGTATTTCAGTATATCAGTATACGGTGGGGGGGGAGGTGTATTTATTGAAATGTAGGCCATGTTTTTATTTTGTAAATACAGGACTGGTACCGCAGGCCAGCAGGGACCCACGGGGACCACCCGTTGACCCCTGGATGCCCACGGGGACCACTCAAGGACCCCCGGACATCACCTGAGGACCCATGGACACCTGCAGGGAGGAACCAGTGACCCCTATGGGGCCTCTGGGGACCCACAGGGACAACCCGAGGGCCCCCATACTCCCGTGGGAACCACCCGAGGCCCCCCAGACACCCGTAGGGACGACCCAGGGACCCCCAGACACTTGCAAGGACCACTCGTGGACCAGTTGGGACCCACGGTGTCAGGAGCCAGGTGCCACGTGCCTTCACACGCAGGCGCACAATTCCCCTACCTGCTCTGATGGCAGCTGATGGGGTCCAGGACTCGCGCGCTCTCACGCACACTCCCGCTTCCTCCGTGCATGCGCGTTGCTCCTCCTCGCGCTGGACAGTGTCCTCACGCGAGCGCACGTGGGCTGGGGTCACAGCGGGAGTTCACGCCTCTGGATCGTGCTGCAAACTTGGCTCCGTGGCAACAGGCATTGGTTGCCCTCAGCACCCTCACCTGGCTTCCTTACCTTAGCCTATTACAGGCTTCACACTGACACTCCCCGGTCCCGCCTCCTGCTCGGATTGGACGTCTCACCTATTTAGGCTCAGCAGTGCCACTGACACATCGGCTGAGCATAAGCTTCCTGTTCCTGTGCTTACCTTTCTTGTCTCCTAGATATCCTGCCTTGTCTTGTTTGATCTCCCGTGTACCGACCTTGGCTTGCCTTTGGACCACCGCTTCTCTGTAACCCCGACCTTGGCTATCCTCGACCCTCCGCAACTCTCCAAACCTGAACTCGGCTCTCGGACCTCGACAATTCTACCTTCTCCTGTACCGACCCCAGCGACTAGTACCTCCTACGTACCGGACTTCTCCTATCCTCACCTTGGCAAGTATTACGACAACTCTATTCTCCCTGCTCCTGACCCGGCGAGTTCAACTACAGTACACACACTCCAGACTGGATCCCCGTGCCTGTCTGTGGTGTTTTCTCTATTCCCACTTCAGTACCGAGGGTCTCATCTAGTTTGTAGTGGGCACAGCGTGACACACGGACACCCGCGAGGACCACCTGTAGGCCCACGGAGCCTAGCGGGAACCACCCGAGGGCCCTCAGACACCTGTGGGAACCTCTCGGGTGTACTGTGGGGCCTACGTACACCCGTGGGGACCACCCACGGACCCCCGCCAGCCTGTGGCTTTAATCCTGTGTGTAAAAAAATATGGGGGCACAGGGGGTGGGTGGGTTGTATTTTGGTGTTTAATTAGATATTGTAATGTTTATTGGTGGCCTATGAGGTGGGTAGTGCAGCTGTTGTGTGTATTTTTGTTTATTGTGGGTAGCGAGGGTGGGTGAAGGGGGTAGTAGCCCCAAGGATGGGTGTTTCGTCCTACCGGGTGGGGTAACCGCTAAGGTAATGAAGGGGTTAAGTCTACCGTAATACTTCCGCAAGGCCTAAACATCCACCAAGATCCAAATATCACCTTCACCCACCCCCGCTAACCACAATAAGCATGGCATTGGTGGTTAACCCCTTCATTGCCTTAGCAGTTAGCTGCTAAGGTAATGAAGTGGGCTGTAAATGCCTTTTTAAGGCATCTGATTCATGCCGGGGGTCTACAGTGCTGATATTAATGGATTTCAGCTCTGGAGACCCCAGCATCAATCCGATTCAGGAAAAATGCCTGAATTTTTCTAAGTCCTCTCTCGCCGCTCATCGGCAGCTTCTCACCACCTTCTTGCTAACTTTTTGTGGCGAGGCGATTTGGAGAGAAAATCTCAATTCTAGAGCGCCGATCAGCTGCGATAAGCTGATCGGGGCTACTAGAATACAGCGAGTTTGAAAATCTGGCGACGAGCGGCTGTCTTATCGCCGAGCGGTTGGCGTTTTTTTGTTTTTTTCTGCAAAAAAAACCCCGGGGATTTTTGCTTTTATCGCCAGCTTATCAGGGCTTATCGCTGCTTATAGCATGAGGCCCTAGGTTGGAAAAGCAAAAAGTACTACCATGTCCTCTACTAATAGTGGGAATTCCATTGAAAATCAAGAGCAAACTAAAGAAAATGGTTAAGAGCAAAAACTCAAAAAGAGCACAGAAGATAAAAAACGAAATGAAAGTTTTGTATCATGGGAAGCTTTAATCTGTAACAGGGGATCTAAGAAAAAAGAGCCAGGAAGACTTCTGATTCAGATAAAGAAGAACAAATAACCATTGAGGAAAGTAAAAAGAGGGTGAAGATGGAAGACAAAGAAAAACAAAAAAAAGTAAAAAGAAATTGAAGTTTGAGTACTCCAGCAATGAAGAGATCATTCATGTGTCTGGGAGGTATGTGAGGTAGTGAAGAGGTTAACTTCCTCATTGTTCCAGGCATAGGAGACCCCACCCTAGCTGTTAAGTCTGCTAGTGTGTTCAAATCAGCTCGTGATTGGAACTAATACGTTTAAAAGAGAGGAAGCAGACAACCTCTCACTGTTCCACAACCAGTAGGAGAGCATGGTCCCAGAGGGCTTGCCTAAGAGCAGCTGGAACTCACACTCAGCACCGGAGTCAAAAGTTTACAAACGTGTGAGGATGCACAGCTTGTCTTGGAGATGCTGGAACTCACACCCAGCACTCCACTAGGACGCAGGGCTTCACTAGTCTGCAATGAAGAAGGGCTTCACAGTGCTTCACCAGCCTCCTAAGGAAGAATGGCTGCACTACATGCAAAGTAGCAGATTATCAGTAGGATTGCCTGGACTCACACCCAGAATGAAATATAAGAACATTTTAAGTTGTTCCAGATTTAGGCTGTGTTTATGTTGACCTTTGACACTGCTGAGAAAGTATGTTGTAGTGTTTTCCCCCTATCTGGGGAATAAAGTCCTTTATATTAGCAAAAAAAATGTGTGGACTCCTCACTGACCCTACCTATAAGGCCAATCTTGCCACAATAAATATATAGAAGTGAAGTGGATGATGCTATATCTTAAGCACTCACGTTTTCCATGGAGATCTGCTTTAGATGGCTACTAAACCAAATGATGAACTAGACAACTTCTTTGTCAGTAGTACTTATTCCAGTGCCTCCTATGCCTTTAAAAAAGATTATTCAGAGTGTGACGGGAGACGCATTTAATAACACATTTATATTTCGTGGATCCTGATTGAGCTGAACAGGTTGAACAAAATAAACTGAGATTTATTCCCTTGATAGGCAAACACATGACAACTGCAGAATAAACTTAATAATTGCACTTACGGGTAGAGGAACAGAGGATAATGTCCAGAAAGGTGCAAAGCACCAGAAGATTGTCTTTTAAAATGTAGTCCTTTTGCAAATTGCCAAATAAATAGCCAGTCCAATCCTTCTGTGAATATGCAAAGTCTTTTCTGGTTCTTTGGGGTTCGGTCTGGATCCCCAGGACTAACGAAATCCTGAAGCAGGGCAAGTTTCCTTGTTGCAATGTTTTTAACCCCTTGCGTTCTGGAATTGTAGCCACTGTACTTAGATCTTATCCGCTTGAAGAAATCAGGTAACAACAGCAACAGCAACAACAACAGCACAGGAATGAGGGGTACAGGCCTTTTTAAGGACAAGGGCCTGTGAAGTGTTACATTAGTCTCATTCCATTGGCAAGGAATTATCTTCCTCCTATCAGAACCTGCCATGTCACATGGGCAAATCCTACAGCCAGCCCAGGTAACTCTGAGCATGCTCAGTAAGCAGCTTGGTAGCACTGCTAAGTAAAAAGGGGCCACTCATTTCTGGGGACGCAATGTCTGGAGTTTGGTCCCAAGGTGTGAAATATCTAGGATGAGTAACAGCATCTGCTACTCAGAAACATCCTGATTAAGTGACACTTTAAGAATCTGGGGTCTTTAATCCCCTAGACGCATCGGCATCTCCCAACCGGGGGCTCATATATGCATAACATTTGTTCCTTAATGCATTACAAAGGCAGGCAGAAAAAAATAGCATCCTGCCGGTACATTTTAAAATTGCAACAGAAAGGCACTTTATCAAAAATATATGTTTCCCTTATGACAAAGTTATATTTTTAATATGTGTGTTCTTGGGGGGTTACACTGAGGCTGCACACCAAAAATCAGGGTGCAGGCTCACTCCGTTCCTAAATTAGCAGTCTTAATGGAACGGCTCCTGTTATTCAGCGCTGCAGGTAGTGACTAGCCTGCAAAAACGGGACAACAATGCATATAGGGGACAATGGTACAGGGGAACAGCATATTAAATTATCCCCAATACGGAATAGGGGTAACCAGCTGAGCACACTGCCTTTATTAATGCGCTGATTACCCCCATTTTCACCACATCTCCCCCACTCAAAGCCCAAGGTTTGCCCTGGCCACCTCCTCTGGTGGTTGGGCTGACCAGAGGGTTTTTGAAGTCATTAGGTCTTGGGGATTGTCCTGCCGGGAGAGGCCATCAGTGTTCCCATGCTCACTGCCTTTCTTGTGCTGAATGGTGAAGTCACATTCTTGCAAGGCAAGGCTCCAGCACAAGAGCTTGGCATTCTCTCCCAACACCCTCTGCAACTAACTTAGGGGGTTATGGTCAGCGATAACAGTGAAGGTTCTGCCATACAGAGAGGGCTGTAGCTTCTTTAGAGCCCATACTATGGCCAGACACTCCTTCTCAATAGTGACATATGCCACTTCTCTGGGCAGCCACTTGCGGCCCAGAAACATCATTGGAGGTTCCCTGACCTCCTCCCCCACCTGGCTGAGCACAGCACCAATGCCAAAGTCTGAGGCATCCGTCTGCACCAGAAACTTCTTGGAATAATCTGGAGCGGCCAGTATAGGAGTGCTGGCTAGTGCAGCCTTCAAAGCCTGAAATGCAGCTTCACAGGCAGGAGACCAGACTACCAGCACAGACAGTCGCTTCTGGGTCAAGTCAGTCAGGGGTATTGCAATGGCACTATACTGGGGAACAAACTTCCTATAGTAGCCTGCGGTGCCTAGGAAAGCCATGACCTGCTTCTTGGTTTTGGGAGTGGGCCACTGCACGACTGCCGCTACCTTAGCTGGTTCTGGCTTGAGGTGCCCTCCACCCACCCTATGCCCTAGGTATAAGACTTTAGCCATCTCTACTAAGCACTTGGTGGGTTTTAAGGTGAGACCTGCCTCCCTAATCCTGGCTAGCACTGCAGCTACATGAATTAAGTGTGATTCCAGGAGTTACTGAACACAGCAATATCATCCAGATAAGCCCTTGCAAACCCTTGGATGCCCTCTAGCCAACGATTGACAAGGCGTTGGAAGGTAGCCGGTGCATTCTTCATCCCCAGTGGCATCACTAAGAACTCATAGAGGCCACTTGGGGTGATGAAAGCCGAATTCTCCCTAGCCCACTGGGTCAAAGGGATCTGCCAGTACCCTTTACTGAGATCCATGGTGGTCAGATACCTTGCCCCCTTGCGAGTTCATCCAGCAACTCATCCATGCAGGGCATGGGGTAGGCATCTGAAACCGTCCCTGCATTGAGCTGCCGGTAGTCCACATAGAACCGGGTGGTCCCATCCTTCTTAGGCACTAGGACTACCGGACAAGACCAAGGGCTCTGGGACGGTACAATTACCCCTAGGGCCAGCATCTCCTCCACCTCCCTCTCTATACTGCCCTTCACCTCTGCTGACACTCTATAAGCGTGCTTATGCAGAGGTCTCCGATCCCCTGTAAGCACTGGGTGCTCAGTGATGAGTGTCCTCCCTGGTTTGTCCATGAACAGAGCCCTATACTGCTCTAGCATAGCCCTGGCATCTGCTCTCTGCCTGACACTCAGCTGAGCCCCTATCTCCACCTGCTCTATGGTACCTCCATGCCTAGCCTCCCCTAGGAGATCTGGCAGAGCTATGTCCTCCTTAAGTATATTGATGTGATAGACTTTGGTCCTCCCTGTTTCCCTATTCCTGGCTAGCACTGCTGCTACCTGTCCTGGATACAAACCCCAGATCTGCCTGAAGCCAACTATGCTCTCCCTGTATGTCCCCACATACCTCTGCACTCTCCTGACCAGGCGGTGGGAGGTAGCCAGAGCATTCCTCATCCTGAATGGCACGCTGAAAAACTCACAGAGGCCATTCTGAAGGCTGAAGACTGACTCCCCCTTTGCCTTCCTCTCTACACTGTTTGCCACCTCTGCTGATACTCCATAGATATTCTTATGCAGAGGATGCAGATCACCTGGGAGCACAGGCTGATCTGTTCTATGTGCCCTGCCCAGCTTGTCTGAGAACAGGACCCTAGGCTGCTCTACCCTAGCCCCGGCTTCTGCCCCTGCCTGCCTACCTCCCAGGGCCCCTAGCTCAACTAGGACCCCCCTAGGAAACCCTATACTACCTAAGAGGCCTGGCACTGCCTGAGCTACTTCCTGAAACATGTTCCCCATTCCTGGTAACAGGTTCAGGAGCATCTGCACATAATCACCCACTTTACCCTCTGGCTGGCAGGCGTCCCAGGGGTGGCCAAAGTCTGCCACTGCCCCTGCTGCCTCCGGCCAGAAGTAAGGCTGCAACAGCTGGGTTCTCATGTGAGTGACCCCCTGATGCCCCACTAGTGGACTGGGGAAGGCTACCTGCAACACTTGCTGCCTACCCTCCCTGGGTCCCACTAACCATCTTCTACCTGTCCAGCCCCTGGCTAACCCGGTAAAACCTGGCTCCCTACCCCAGAGCCTGCGGTGCCACAGCCTGTGGTCGGACCCCCCGCTTTCCCAGGACTCGGATGCCCGCAGTCCCATACCTTCTAAGCTGGGGTCAGCTTTCACCGCATCCCTATCTGCTGTCCCTAATTCTACCCACCCACCCTTAGTCTCTAAGTCAGGGGGAACAGGTAAAGGGAACAGTAAGTCAGTCACTGGTCGCGACTCAGTAGTCTGGCTTACCTGTCTGGTCTCCGCAGAGAGCACTGGAACCGTTGGTCCCAAATGCAGGGGGACAGAGGTTGATTCTGCTGTGATTCCTGATGAGAGGCTCTTAGGAATCGCCGCAACAGCAGGCAATTCCACAGCAACCACACAGATCACAGGCTCCAGGTTATTGCTAAGGTACCCTGTGCTGTGCGACGCATCTTTCTCTCCTTGAGAAGTTCCTTCAAATCCTACAGCCATCCCAGGTAACTCTGAGCATGCTCAGTAAGCAGCTTGGTAGCACTGCTAAGTAAAAATTGGCCACTCATTTCTGGGGACGCAATGTCTGGAGTTTGGTCCCAAGGTGTGAAATATCTAGGATGAGTAACAGGATCTGCTACTCAGAAACATCCTGATTAAGTGACACTTTAAGAATCTGGGGTCTTTGATCCCCTAGACGCATCGGCATCTCCCAACCGGGGGCTCATATATGCATAACATTTGTTTCTTAATGCATTACAAAGGCAGGCAGAAAAAAATAGCATCCTGCCGGTACATTTTAAAACTGCAACAGAAAGGCACTTTATCAAAAATATATGTTTCCCTTATGACAAAGTTATATTTTTAATATTTGTGTTCTTGGGGGGTTACACTGAGGCTGCACACCAAAAATCAGGGTGCTGGCTCACTCCGTTCCTAAATTAGCAGTCTTAATGGAACAGCTCCTGTTATTCAGCACTGCAGGTAGTGACTAGCCTGCAAAAAAGGGACAACAATGCATATAGGGGACAATGGTACAGGGGAACAGCATATTAAATTAACCCCTTCACCCCCAATACGAAATAGGGGTAACCAGCTGAGCACACTGCCTTTATTAATGCGTTGACTACCCCATTTTCACCACACAGAGACAGTGGTACATTATTAGCTCAGACCCTACTATTAGTACCAGGGTCCAAATCAAGGCTACATATTTTTTTTTATACAAGTGGAAAGAACATTCGAGATTTCCTGGTGAAAACGGACCTTGGCTCAGTGAATATATATTCAGTTGGCAATTGTTTAACATTTAAGAAAGGGTCTTTCAAGTGCCCTGGATGTGTGAATTGTAAACATCACATTGTAGGTTCAATTACCGACACACTGGAGCTAGGATTGAAATCAAACATAGGCTGACCTGTGATTCAAGTTTTGTGGTGTACCTCATCTAATATACATTGGTAAGACAAAAAGAAACTTAAAGAGCGAATAGCTCAATAAAGGTCATCCATCAAGTTAGCTTTACAGGGTACATTGTTGCATCTGTATCTTTACAGTAGCAACAACCAGTGGCCAGACACTGCAGTGTTGCATTATATATATATATATAATGGAGATATTACCAGATTGGAGTCCAGTAATGAGGAGACAGCAAACCAGGAATGATATTCAAAATGATTCTGTATTGTAGAAAAATACAGGCACCCCAGCCAACGTTTCAGTCTGCAGAGAGCGACCTTCTTCATGGCAAAGCGCTTTACAGCAACATCCCCCACAACATCCCTTTACAGCAACATCCCCCACAAGGATGGTATTGAGGCATGCCTGCATTTCCTTACAACATCTCCCCTGGATCAGAAATACAGTGCTTATGTAATTACCAAACTGATAGAATACATCCTCACACACAACTACTTCAGCTTCAACAAGGAAATGTACAGTACCTACAACTAATGGGGACTGCAATGGGTACCAAGATGGCACCGCAATTTGCCAATCTTTTCATGGCAAATCTTGAACAAAGATTCCTAACTACATGCCCCCACAAACCCTACAAATACTACAGATAAATTGATGACCTGTTTATAATATGGACAGAGGATGAAGAAAACCTAAAACAATTCCACGAGTCCCTGAACTCATTCCATCCATCAATTAAACTCAAAATGGATTATTCGGGAAACCTAGTAAACTTTCTAGATACAACAGTAACACTGAAAGATCGCAAACTACACACATCTGTATACAAGAAACCAACAGACAGATGCAGTTACCTCCTCAACTCCAGCTTCCATCCCACTCATACAAAACAAGGTATCATACACAGCCAGGCAATAAGATACCACCGCATATGCTCTGACACTGAAGACAGAAACAGGCATCTCACAACCTTGAACGAATCGTTCAGACAGAAGGGATACAAACCAAAGACCATTGCCAAAACTATTACATCTGCTCTAAAAGCCCCACGAGAACACCTGCTACAATACAGACAGAAAGAACCTACCACACGCATACCACTAGTGACCACATACCCTAGAGGGTATACGAAAAATAATCAAAGATCTGCAACCCATGCTGGCAGAGGATGCGACATTAAAAGAAATCTTTCCCAAACCTCCCATTCTTGCATTCCGGCAACCACCAAACCTCAAACAGAAATTAGTCAGCAGAAAACTTCACAACAAACTTAAAGACACTGATAATGGCACAAAACTGTGCAACAACAAACGTTGCAAACTCTGCAAACATATATGCCAAGATCCAACAGCCAGTCACAACCATGGAACACTCATGTTAAAGGATTATACAGCTGCACATCCAGGAATATAGTGTATATGATTCAGTGCAACAAATGTGACCAAGGGTGCTACATTGAGGAAACCAGCCAAAAACTACAAGGCAGAATGAATATGCACAGACACTCCATACTCCATCACGAAGAAGGAAGATACTGCTCACCTGTAGGACATAATTTCTCACAACCAGATCATTCCATAAAAGATTTAAAAATCAAAATCCTCAATGGAATGTTTAAACGCACCCAAGAACAGAAAACATTTGAACTCAGAATTATAAGACTCTTTGACACCAAAACCAAAGGACTTAATGCGGACATGGGTTTTCTCACACCCTATCAAAATTCTTTGTAATTATTCTGCTTGCCTCTATTCTTAGCCACACTCTCCCCCCTCCCCCCAGCATCCCTCCTCCTCCCCACCTTTCCTTGTCACCCTCCCTTGGCTTCAAACACTTTTTACACCCTACCTTATCTACAGCACATATCTGTTGTTGTTTTTTCTCTCTCTCTCTACACTGTTTTAGCAATAGATTCCTGTGTATATTAGTATTGCTTGACCTGAAGAAGAGAGCAGAACTCTGGAAAGCTTGTCCTATGCCATAAATTGTTAGTCCAATAAAAACGGTATCACCTAATACTGAACAACTCATTTATTCTGCACTATATATATATATATTTATTTATATAACAGCTGGCAAGATACAGATGCATTGCTTTGCTGTTTGTTTAAGTTTCATGCTGATGAGTCCAGCCCGACTGCAGCCCGATCACAGCTCCCACGCTTCTAAAAGGGTCCCTGCTTCTAAATGGGACTCTCGCTTCATTAATCCTTCCGGGCTGCCATGAGTTTTAAGAGCTGCGCAGAGAGATCAAATAGAAACAGTCTCTCTCTCTCTGTCTCCCAGCACAGCTGTAACAGTAGATCTCACTATTTGTATTATTATTTTTAGTACATTGAATTGGGGCAGAGTGGCTTCAGTGTTGAACCGCATTCATTTAAGGCCCTCATCGGGGCACAGAAACACATATTGGCAATCAATGGGCACCATCCTCACCCTCCTCAGTGGCACCAACATCATTAAAACACTATCTACTGGCCAGTAACCCCTTAATTACGTTAGCGGGTAGTAACCACTGATGTAATTAAGAGGTTAATCCCTCCCGCTACCTTACTGGGGAGGCCTAACCACCCTCCCCGGGGCAACTACCCACATCACCCACAATCTCTAGCTCCAGCAAACGCCACTCACCACACACAGTAATGGGCAATAACCCTATTAGTCAAGTACGGCTAATGAGCTTTTGCCCATTGAGAAGTATAAAAAACCCACAATTAAATAAAATACAAATTGCGATACAATAAAAACAAACACAATCCATTAAATCCTTAGTCACTGCGATTACCTTTGCTCTTAATGGGGGCACGGGTAGCCACATTGGCAATCAATGGGCACCCTATAGTCAATAAATGTGTTTCCCTTTGCCAGGCTTATCCAAAGGTGTTCCAAAAGTGGTCCACACCGAATCCCGCCTAATTCATATATTATTGTAAAATTTCCCACCCATTAAATTAATACCGCGATCTGGATGACTTCTGATAAGACTAGGTAAAAAAAATTATGGACTGTGAAATGAACTCTGTTTTAACGGAGGTTGATGTATCGAGGCCTAAATGGCATGATTTGGCATGCAAATCCTGCAATGGTGTTAACCGCTGCTTCGTTTGTTTAAATGGAGCTGTAGTAAATCGCACATTTAAACTCACGTTAGCTATAAAACGCCATCTCCCTTGGCTTCATCTGTAGGTACAGGTATGTTTCTTTGTTAGTGATAAATCTAGATAATTTCATTTGAAAATTACTGTAGATAAGATAGGAAAGCTTTCATACTGTATTCTGTCAAAACAACGTTTGCAGATATGATTTAATATTTCTACTGCCTCTAGCTCCTAACAGAAAGTGAGAACATTTTGCTTTTCATTTTGAAAGAAATAACTTGACATTCTAGCTGTAGTTTAACCTTTCGGTTTGAACTAAATCTAACCTTTTTGTACACTAATTCTTTCATCCGAAAAATTGCCTTTGTTGCTATCGCTGTTGAATTGCATGTTTAACATCCGGGATTTGAAGTGGTTGTGTTCACACTCTATAACGTGCCTAAAGATTTGAAAAGTTAAACACAGTGACTTCTGTAGGTCAGAAAACTACTGATGGAAAACGTTGCACTTTCAAATAAATTGAAGAGGCCTGGAAAATATCAATTAAAATGAAAAGGCTGGTTGTTTTATAAGAAATTAGATTGAAGTACACTTCGCTCTTCCAAATTAAAAAAGAGATGTTGAGCCAATAGAGGTGTATAGGTGAAAGGAAATTACAATACATACTGAAATTAATTTAAAGGTTCGTTGTTGATGATTAGAACAGTACAGTAGATTATTAGCTGTTGGAATCTTTTGAGATTTAAGGGGTTAAATCCTTTCTTAGGGTAGTTACTATTGAAATATGTGTAAGAACGAACTGTTTTGCAACAGAAAGCACTTACTGGTGCTTAGAAGAAAAACACCTCCTGTGGCGCTGAGGTGAGGATAAGGATGCGATTGTAGACAAAGTTCTTCTTTTGATTGATTACCTCAAGAAAAAAGACAAAACATGCAGACAACACTGCAATAGTGCATTACCCAGGGACAACAAGGATTTTAAATAAAGGGAGCAATTTAATACATTATAAAAAACACATTATAAAACACAATGATTCCAATAAAAAACTTTCTGTGCCTCTGCACTAGACAATGAATCTTGAAACTTGCTCCGCCTTAGTAAAATTGGAAATCTACTCACCAAAAGTGACTAGGACATGCGCATTTGTTTAAGGGTCTTGTCAACAGGTGAACCGCTTGCCGTGGGGTGAATTGCGCCAGTCAACGAAGGAGGATCCCCTTCTATGCTCGGAGTCTGCTTGCTGCCAGAGTCTGGTCGATCAACTCCTCCTCTGACGTCACCACTTGGATTTCACAGCTACGGGGGGGGGGAGGAAGAGGGGGAGGAAAGGAGATTAGGGATTAGGGGGAGGAAGGGAGGGAGGAGATGTATAAATGTATGTATATATGTATGATGGAAAACGTTGCACTTTCAAATAAATTGAAGAGGCCTGGGAAAAATCAATTAAAATGAAAAGGCTGGTTGTTTTATAAGAAATTAGATTGAAGTACACTTCGCTCTTCCAAACTAAAAAAGAGATGTTGAGCCAATAGAGGTGTATAGGTGAAAGGAAATTACAATACATACTGAAATTAATTTAAAGGTTCATTGTTGATGATTAGAACAGTACAGTAGATTATTAGCGGTTGGAATCTTTTGAGATTTAAGGGGTTACATCCTTTCTTAGGGTAGTTACTATTGAAATATGTGTAAGAATGAACTGTTTTGCAACAGAAAGCACTTATTGGTGCTTACTGAATAGCAGACGGCTTTTTTGGCGACAAGGTGGTGATAAGTGGCTTATCGCTGCTTAGTGCATAGGCCCCTTTTTCATTTGTTCTGCCTTTGGGATAAATAGTTATTTTGAAAGCTCTTTGTATTGACCCCAAATATATTTGTATACAGTATAATTATCATATTCCCTCTTACATGCCTCTTTTCTAATGTAAACAAATCTAATTTAGCTAGCCTCTCCGTACAAGTCAAGATATTTATCCCCTTTATTAATTTGGTGGCTCTTCTTGCACTTTTTCTAGCTCCATAATGTCTTTTATATGGAGTGGTGCCCAAATTATACTCCATATTTAAGATGTGTCTTACTAATGCTATATAGAGGGGCATAATTATGTTTACTTACCTTCCATCTATTCCATGTTTAATGCAAGATATAATCTTGTATGCCTTTGCAGCTACTGCATGACTTTGGGCACTATTGCTAAGCCTGCTGTGCATAAGTACTCCTAAAGCCTTCTCCATCAAGGATTCAAAGCAATTATGGTAACCTGACCGCTCAACCTAATACAGATAAGCAAAATAACAGTTTTATAAACATGGTGCAAGTAGGAAAAAAGAAATTCCTACAAGATGCACTCGCTGCGGAATGAGGAAAGTGACCAGTATCTGCACAAAACCAAGGAAAAACACCAGAGATAATTGCTCCAGTGCTGCACTCTTAGTTTTTAGTTAATTTTGCTGGAGGGGCGGAAAAGGGGGAGAAGATGGAAAAAATTCCTTGTCACTTTATTATACTGTATATTGAGACAAGCGGACCTCTTGAACACTATAATAAGTTCTTAACATGTTATCTCATATTAAACCCTTTTCTTTTGTCCCCCCCAGGACAACATTGAATTGCTTTTACATTACTGGAACCCAAGTAATTTTCCCTTTGGTTTCATTTAGATTTATTTTAATCTGTAAATCCTATGTGACTTGACTGGTTTGGGGTAGATGATGTTCTCGTTGTGCATTGCATTAATTTAATCCCCTGCAATTTGCTTTAGTGGGGGGGGGAAACAAGTTCCTATATGAATGTCAGCACAACACAGTGCTCTCTAATTGATGGAAAGAAAAGGTGTATCCACCCCACTGGATTATATTAGCACACCCACTGGATTATATTAGCACACCCACTGGATTATGTTAGCACACCCACTGGATTATATTAGCACACCCACTGGATTATATTAGCACACCCACTGGATTATATTAGCACACCCACTGGATTATATTAGCACACCCACTGGATTATATTAGCACACCCACTGGATTATATTAGCACAACCACTGGATTATATTAGCACACCCACTGGATTATATTAGCACACCCACTGGATTATATTAGCACACCCGCTTGTTTGTGGTAGGCACTTTACCTTAGTAGGCGTAAAGCCTTTAGTTCATCCTTGACTAGTTAATCTGTTAATTATTTCCTTCAGGGCAAACTCACCTAGGGTGTATCTTTTTCCTAGGGTTTTTTTTTTTATTCCTTTTTACCTTCATTTTGTTATTTTCCTTTTCCTTCATGTGCATCATTAATTATTAGTAAATATTTATTAATGTATATGTCTCCTAATGCTTATGTATGACTAATGTGTTTAAAATTATATTACAAAATGTTAAAGGTTTAAATTGTTTGGTTCAAAGAAGGATTTCTCTGAGATCTTTAAGGAAAGGGGAAATGATTTGCCTGCAAGAAGCCTATTTTCTTAGTGTACCCATGCCATCTATGGCTACTAATCTGCTTTTCCTCCTGGCAGTAAGCCCTGGTACAAGCAGGCCTTGTCAGTAGTTATCATGGGGTTTTCCCCCTCCTTGGTGCTACGCTTGAGTGACGGTGGGAAGCGGGGACATCAGGCTTGAGCATGTCCAATCATGGAGCGGACCTGGTGCCCTTCTCCTAGCTGTACTTAAGGGTAGTGCCGCCCCAAATTCATTAGTGCCTCTCCCCTCTTTAGGGAGGCAGGGATCACAAAGGACTGTCTGGAGCTTGGCCTACCCTGTTTCTCTTCCCCGTGAGGGAGAGTGAGTGATACCCTATACCTCTGGTCCTGCTAGAAGGCCAGGAAAGAGCTGGGACTGCTGTGGGTACCCTTGGCCTGTAGTGAAGGTCCAGGGACCATCCTCCAGTGACGAAGGGGGAAATAGGGTGCTCAACCCCAATATAACTTCATCCAGATATCAACTTAGAAAAGCCCCATCCAAATCAGAGTACTCAGCTATAATAGTCATAAGAAAAGTCTCCTACCAACTCCCACAATCTCTGGGGATCCGCAGCGGGGTGCCAGCCATGGAAGGGAAGTCCAATAGTAGTAGAAAAGAGAGCAAATAGCGCACAGCCAGGGAGTCAGGTGGTAAAAAAGTAAATTCCATTTATTTCAGTGCATGACTGATAAAATCATCACCCCAGGGGGGGAAAACACACAACCTCCTACGCGTTTCAGACCGGTGGGTCCTTTATCAAGGAGTATGGGATATAGAGCAAGTTGGTGTCTTATATACCCCTAACTACATCACAATAATCAGAAACACTTGTGAGAAATCAAACTGCCCCCTAGGCGCACATGCGCGAGACGTCACGCGAGACGCCACCACATCAGGCACAAATGCCGGTGGGTAGATACGCCCCCCCCGCTCGCTTGCGCATGCTCACCCTGGAGACAGTATAAATCAACTGAAGTTACAAGGCTGTAACTATGCGATATGTTCCGCCCCACGTGACATACCTCCAGGCCACCGATTGGCCCGAGCGCGCCACCACTCCGCCAATAGGAAGTGAGGCTGAAATGGCAACACGCCCACCCCTCGGCCCCTCAAGGAAAGCCATGAAAGAGCGTAAAAAAAACCACAATAGCAATAAAACCAACCTACAAAACAGGGTTGATAGAAGACATAAACACATCAACCTATCTTTATTGGTAAATGAATAGGGTGCCTCATAAATGGGTATTCGACCCCAATTGCTCCATGTCCCAAAATTACAAAACACATGATTAAAAACAAACCCATGTCACTGCATTGATACCTAAGTGACCACGGGATTGATACAAACAGTACAATAATCACCATCATTCCCAAAACATTACAATACATATATGCATAAAAAAAATAACATACTGCTATATGTCTATGAGTATTCATCCTCAAAAGACTGATGAAAGATTGAGTCAACAATATGACTTTCAAATAATTTCAAGTATGATAATTCATCTAATAACCATCATTTAGATGGGTATTAATAAATGGTATTCTAAGGTATACCCAAAGTGAGTGATATGCATGATGGATATTCTATCGGTCTTCAACTTCTACTATCAGTATACAGTACCTATAGTCTGGAAATAACCCAGAGGTAAAGATGAGGAATGATCAACAATATTTAACGATTTAAAAAATGGCTCAAGTTCCACTCTATGTTGAGACCGCAGGGGGTTCTGGTTTGTAGCATAAAAATCCAATACGCCTCCCTGCGGTCCAGCATATTGAGTAAGTCGCCCCTGTCTCACTAGCAAACACTTTTTCAATACTTCTCACCGTTAGTCCTTTAACCCCACCTTAATCACATTGTGAAAAGTCGTTCCTTCCCAATTAAATCCTTTATAAATTGTGACACACAGTACGTTATCTATCTTTTGACGTGTGGGTGTGGAATGAATTATGTGGGGAGGGCTACAGTACGAGATCCCTAAAAATCAGAATACTCGAACATGTTAGACTGATTAAAAAACGAGACTGTTCACATCCTGTCTCAAAGCACTTTTCACAATGTGATAAAGGGGGGGTTAAAGGACTAACGGTGAGAGGTATTGAAAAAATGTTTGCTAGTGAGTATTGTACTGTTTGTATCAATCCTGTTGTCACTTAGGTAGCAATGCAGTGACAGGGGTTTGTTTTTAATCATGTGTTTTGTAATTTTGGGACATGGAGCAATTGGGGTCGAATACCCGTTTATGAGGCACCCTGTTCATTTACCAATAAAGATAGGTTGATGTGTTTATGTCTTCTATCAACCCTGTTTTGTAGGTTGGTTTTATTGCTATTGTGGTTTGTTTTATGCTGTTTCACGGCTTTCCTTGAGGGGCCGAGGGGTGGGCGTGTTGCCATTTCAGCCTCACTTCCTATTGGCGGAGTGGCAGCGCGCTCGGGCAATCGGTGGCCTGGAGGTATGTCACGTGGGGCGGAACATATCGCATAGTTACAGCCTTGTAACTTCAGTTGATTTATACTGTCTCCAAGCATCTACTACCATTAAAACAAATCAACAATTTTTCTAACAAATAAGGCAGATTCTTGTTTTTAATCGGTGCTATAAGAGACTATACAATTGCAAATCTGTATGCACCAAACGTGAACCAATTACATTTCCTCCACAAATTCACTGAACCTTTACAAGTAGTAAAAAAAAAAAAAGGCTTTATAATTGTATGTGGAGACTAATTTTGTTTTGCTTATATATCTAATTCTAATAAACAAATCTCCACAGATTTTGAAAAGCTTATTAAGAATTCCTCTCATAGTACTGTAGATTCATGGTGCAGTTTACAGAGCACTGAAGGAGGTTATACGTTTTTCTCTGCCCTTCAAACTTCTTATTCCGAATAGATTTTATTTATATGAACACGCAGGAGCAAAGTTTCAACCGCACGCGGGGCGCTCTGAATACCACAGCTGAGAGCAGTGTCAATGATAGCTGATTTCAAATGAAATGCTTCCCGCGTTTGGAGTAGGTAAGTTGCTGTTCCATGCCGGTATGTGAGAAGCACAATTCCAGCTGTCTGCTGATTTCACTGATCCTCAGTGTAACCCTTAGGACTACTAGCCCTTACTGATTGAAACCATTACCCTATCAAGGGAGCTCTATTGGAGAACGGTTACTTCTACCTGCTATTTGGTTTTAGGGGCTAAAAGGGGCTATACTCCATGTTCAAGGATTTCTGTCCGTGAATAACCTCACTGATCAGCCACCTGTGTGTGCTCCCCTTGCATATTACCCTTTTAACACTTGCCTGACAGGGTGGTTGTATATAGGTCCTGGTATATACTATTATTACCTTTGCAGATATTCATACCATTATCTGTTCATACCTCTAGCACAGTTTTGGCTGCACATTGTTGGGGTGAGCATATTCCCCTACTAACAATTCCCCGTATAAGGGGGTCTGTGTGGGTAAATGATATACTCTCCGTGTATCACTGCAGCCAATAGAAGAGATTATAACAAACCATATATATATATATATAGATATATATATATATCTAGTGCAGAGGATATATATATGAGCAGCTGCCTGTGACTCTATTTAGGATGTTTCAATATTCCCTTCATTAGTCCCATAGCCAAGCTACATCTTGCCTACACTCCTAGAGCAATAAGGCATTACTCAAGGTACCCCTAGAAGGTGTCCACATAAATCACTATATTGATTCTATATTTGCAGACCTTTGCATTATTTGGCTCTAGGGGCTATATTCACGGAACGCCTCATTAGGTATTACCCTTATGGTAGGCAGCTTCCAGTGTTTGAATGGGACTACAACATCAGTCACACGTCCACAGATAGTCACATACAGATATCCACTTTGCCTTGCTTAGATGTTATACATATACACCACATATATGTCACCATTGATTCAGAGCGCCTATATATACACGCTCTAAGAATATACATGTACATTAGGACTGACATCCTGTGTGGTGGGTACATCCCGGACTTATCTCCATACCTATAGGAGGCTATATACATAGCACCAGATCCTAAATATCTATCCAGGATCTCCATATGTATACACTACTTAACTACCTTCAGTTAAGTTACAAATGATTACAGTCACGTGCTGTTTGACACACACTTTTATTTTAAAGCCCATTTTTTTATTCATTGTTCACCAATAAAGTATTTTAATTAAATAATTATACATTTAGCTTGATAGAGTGCTGATATACTAGGTTTCCTTTTCTTTTGTATATCTTTATTCTAAAATCATTAAATAAACAATAACAAATCAAGTGTAAATACAACACAAATGTGTAAATAGATTAAAGAGTCCAATATTGGTATACTTAAGTGCAGCAGCTAGCGTCCTGGAAGGAATCCGGAACAAAAAGTAAAAGCACATGTTAACCCTTAGCACGCTGGTCCTGTGCAGAGGGGAGCAGTTCTTGGGGAGCCCCATCAGGCTGTCCACCGTTGGGGCAACGCAGACGTATAGTTTGACACTGTAATTTGGCTTGTTTTACAGCGCCATTGAGCAATGGGGACACGTGTGGGGGATAAGGGAACATTCTGTGACCTGCAGGAAAGGGAGGGGATTACAAAAAAATTGTCTAGCCTTCTTAAACTTTGATGGCTTGAGCTACTCAAGTCGAGGTCATCCGCTGTGCCCCAAATGAAGGACACTGCTAGGGAAACTCCCAGCTCTGGGTTAGGAGCATGTGAAATTGGGCAGCCTCAAGTTAGGGGTCCCATCAGCAATCAGATGCTCATTCATCTTGTGGGACTACCACGTAAATCTTATTACTAATGGAGGTGAGAGATCCCTGTTTCTTGAGTGCATCCTGCAATTCTCCTCTCAGGGTCTTTATCTATTCGCTGTGCTTTCTCTGAGCTTGCTTCCACATATCCTACATTATAATGTGGAGCACTGGGAATTTCTTTGGTAGGGCTGCAGCTGCTTGCCTCAGTTTCTGGACCTTCTTGTGCTCCCCCTTGTACAGAGTCACCAGTCCTCTAAGCTTGGCCTCTAGCGATGCTCAGGGTAGCCTTCAATTTCTCATGCTGCTCTGCGGGGACACACTGGGTAATCAGACGTTCCTGCAGCACTTGTACTTCTTTAGCAGCCTGCAGATTTTCTTCCTGCAGAGATCGCTGCTTCTCCTCTGCATTCTGGGGGTGCGTACGAAGACCTTGGGTCTGAAAAAGTTGCTCTGCTTGTGTGTGTTGCTCCAATGCTTCAAACTTTTTATCTTCCAATCGTTTCTTTAAATTTTGTAGCTCATGCAGCTTTTCCTTCTTTTCATTGACCTGGTCGGTCAAATCAGAATTTTCTTTTTCAGCCATGTATTTTCTCTTTTTGCAGTCTCTGTAATATTCAGGGCCTCCTTGTAGTCCTATTTCCATTCGCGCACTTTTGATTTGAGACTCCCGATCTCCTGGTGTGAAACATCTATCTCTAGGTTGAGGGTCTGAAGCTCCTTGTGAGATACTTTGAGATCAATATTAAGCCTGAGGATAGTTTTTTAAGAGATGTCCAGCTCCTAAGCGAGACTGTGAAGTTTATTTTTAGAGACTTCTAGTTCTGTGCGGCAACTGCTGACCTCTTGGTGTGAGGCATCCAGTGTTATGTGGAGACTATGACCCTCATTCTACAATATGTCCACCTCTGTCTGGACACTGCTGAACTCCTGGTGTGAGGCATTCAGTTCTATGCAGAGTGTGAACCTCATTTTGAGAGACTTCCACCTTTCTATGGCCCCGCTCACACAGCGCACTACACGACCTGCGCGCACATACAATATGTGCGCGCGCGTGCATTCGTGACAGACTCCTGGCAGCCAATGATAGTGTTCAGTATTGAAACTACCATTGGCTGAAAAGTACGGTGTCAACGCTGCTGCAGTAGCCGGAGTCTTTTGAAACTGTGATCTCCGGCTGCAGCAGGGGGACGTCAATTTCAGCAGCCAATCAATGACCAGACGTTTACATTTATTGGCTGCTGAAATTGACCATAGACTCGGCAGTTCTGGGCAACAGCCTGAATGGGAAAGTAATACATGGCAAGTCACTGAAATAGGAGATGAATAAGGGTAATACAGTTGTGGGCAAAGCAGGGACAATAGATACCAATGTCCCATGAAGTGAGTCTCGGTCACCCCGTGGCAGGAGGTACAGACTAGTCTGTCAGCCTGTGGTGGGAAGGACACTGATGGGGTAACCGGCACCTCTGGAGAGAGATAGGGAGGCGAGCTAGAGCGGGGTGTGTGGAGGAGGTGAGAGGGGAGCTAAACAGGGGGGGCGAGAGGTGAGCAAGACAGGGGGGGAGGGCAACAGGCAAGTGAGCTAGACAGGACCAAGAATTAAAATAGAATGAAACAGAATGAGACTGCCGGTTTCTAAGCTTTTCTGCTGTGTCAGGAGGCTCACAGACATGCTCACACACACACACTTCCTGGATGTCGCATCATTCCATCTGCTGGGGATGATCACACATTGCCCAGCAGACGGAGGCACGCACATGCGGACGCGTGCACGCTGCGTTGCGAAGCCCCCTGTGTGAACAAGGCCTATGGCAATAATACTGAGTTAAGATATGGTGAGTAAAAAAAGTGACAAAAACCCTCCACAGGAAAGCAAATATGCAAATATGCAAATATAACTGTATGCTCATCTGCATGTCTTAGGCAGGTCTGCAACCCCGCCTTTCCCCATTATCACCCAGCATACAGCACTTCCACTGCAGCAAGGGATTCTGGGAAATGACATGCAAATGAGCACACAGTGTCACTTTTTGCCTCAATAACCATTTTTGCATCTTGCATTCCCAGTAAAATCAACCCCACACTGATGAGACCCATCAAGGTCGAAACAGCTGTCTGTGGGTGGTTTTCTGGGTATGCACCTTAACCCTGGCTGTGCTCAAAGCTGTGACCATGCAGCAAGCTTAAGCCTATAGGGAACCATGTTAAAAATGGTTATTGAGGCAAAAAGTGACACTGTGTGCTCATTTGCATGTCATTTCCCAGAATCCCTTGCTGCAGTGGAAGTGCTGTATGCTGGGTGATAATGGGGAAAGGCGGGGTTGCAGACCTGCCTAAGACATGCAGATGAGCATACAGTTACATTTGCATATTTGCTTTCCTGTGGAGGGTTTTTGTCACTTTTTTTACTCACCATAACTTAACTCAGTATTATGGTTTAGCCTATCCCATAGCCTCTCTTGCATTCCCAGTAAAATCAACCCCACACTGATGAGACCCATCAAGGTCGAAACAGCTGTCTGTGGGTGGTTTTCTGGGTATGCACCTTAACCCTGGTTGTGCTCAAAGCTGTGACCATGCGGCAAGCTTAAGCCTATAGGGAACCATGTTAAAAATGGTTATTGAGGCAAAAAGTGACACTGTGTGCTCATTTGCATGTCATTTCCCAGAATCCCTTGCTGCAGTGGAAGTGCTGTATGCTGGGTGATAATGGGGAAAGGCGGGGTTGCAGACCTGCCTAAGACATGCAGATGAGCATACAGTTATATTTGCATATTTTCATATATATATATATATATATATATATATATATATATATATATATATATATACCCACCATAACCTTAATGACAGTGGTGATTACCTAGTCTAGTCTCAAACCTGCTTTGCCATTAAGACCAACCTCACACTTATGATACCCATCAAGGTTGAAACATGTATGTGAGTAGGTCTAATGGCTTTGCATCTCATCCCAGCCTCTGTCTAAAAGCTGTGTTTAAAACAGCATGCATTGGCTTGAGGATTGGCTTGTGTAATACGAGCTTGAGACAAAAGGTGGCATTGAGTGCTCATTTGCATGTCATTTCCCAGAATCCTTTGCTGCAGTGGAAGCGCTGTATGCTGGGTGACAATGGGGAAAGACAGGGTTGCAAACCTGTCTAAGACATGCAAATGAACATACAGTAATATTTACAGCTGCTTTATACATATATACATATACATACATACATACATACATACATACATAAATCCCACTATGGGTGGGGATCTAAATCAGTTAAACTATCAATTAAACAATTAATTTGGACTATATAAGGTTTAGGTTAGACCCTATTCCTTTTCCTCTGATGAAGTCGCCATTTTACTTGAGACGAAACGTGTAAGGGTGCTAGCGCTATTGGTAGCATCAGGAGCCTTTCTGCTGTACCTTGCTGTATTGGAGGGGAGCTGTTGTGCTGCGGAACTGAGTAAACGTGTACCGTTCAGCTGGGGAACCGTTGAGTGGATGCATATCACGGAGGTGCCCGGCTGTATGAACAGAATAGTCTGATTGCAGCACGAGACTACAGCTTCATACCAACAGATGAAGAACGGGTTACTGGAGCTCGCTCCGATGCGCATGTCCTACTTCATTGTTGTGAGTGGATATTTTTTATCTCGTGTATATTAAACCTTTACTATTTACACTATGTAGCCCGTGTTGTCCCTTTTTGTTTTGTATGTATGTATGCATGCATGTATGACTATGTACTTAGATTATTTGAGCACCTATATTAATTTATATTACACTTGCACGTATCACTATTGTATGTATTTAAGTTGTTAGCGCCTTATATTCACTTATTCACTATGTACTTAGATGCACCATTACTTTCTTACAACACATTTCATGTAATTAATATGGTTGTGTAAAATTAGAAACAATAATACTAGTCCTATATTTGTTAGGGAATTATTAGTAATTAGACACGGACTGTCACGGTAGACCAGAGCTTTTAACACCAAAACACCTGGATCCTTTGATTGAGCAAAGCAAAAGATAAAATAAATTGTGATTTAATTACAGAATGAACATACACAGCTTTATTTACAATTACAACAAAATATACACTTACTGGAACTGGGTCAAATGAAATAAAATATTCCCAAAACGAAATGTTGCCAAAACAAGGTCTCCAAGAGCAATTTCTCAGGAGCAGGAGTTGCTCGCAAAAAGAGTCTGAAACAGTCCTCGGTCAGCAGCTCAACTTGCCGCTGCTGTTTAGTCCGCTGGAGCTGCTTCTTTTGTGATGAAACTTTAAAATCTTGAAACTTAGATGTTTCTTGCATGAATCCTTAGATGGTATGAAACTCTTACAGCATGATAACTCTGTTACAGCATGATGACTCTTCCTAAACTGAGCTGTGTCAGGATTTATAATACCTCTGGGGTTCATTCCCAGAAAACCTGCAGCCCAATCAAAGTGAGCGATCTCCCTAGCAACCAGGCTGAGCCACTCCCCTGCTTGCCAGTCCTGTGTAGCCTGGCACTGGGAGCTTCAGCCTAACAACTGGGCATGTGCGACAAACGCCATCTTTTACCCACTTGTCATGCCAGACCCCATGCCGGCTCAGTGCCTTAATGTCTGGGAAGGACTACTTGCCAGAGTGGTTCTTCCTTTCCCCCTCCTTGCTAACAAAAGGTTTAACACCTCCATATCCTGGATGGCCTTTGAAGCTTAGAGGGTGGATTAGCCACTGTGTCACCCATGCAAATTGAGTTTTACCCATACTGAATGACTTCCTCTGAACATTACTTTAATAAAAATATAAACTTTGGGGACTTTTAAAACCATTTTCTTTTCCACTTATACAGAGAAACCTTGCCATGTATACACTTTAACTTAAAAACATAGAACTCTCGCCACCTTATACCTGACGGGAGATACACTGAACCCCCTTTGGTTCTGGGATTCTTGGGCATATAACGGGGACCTTTGAAGGTTATTCAATTCCCTGCCCAGCCTTACTGTACTTGGTCTGTGCTGAAGTGGTGAAGATTTGGCGGTGAGCTTCAAACTGCTTTCTAGAGAGGATTTTATCCGGTGGTCTGTGTTCCTCATGTCCTCAGGAATCTGGAGGGATTCCTTAGTACATGTTTCAGGGTAACCTGCAATACTGGAATCCTTCAACCCTAACACACCCTGACAACATTTTACCGTAAAATCAACAATGAAGCTCACGCCCTGCACATCTCCGCTGGTTGTTTATTTTTATGTTCCAGGAGTGCCATACACCTTTATTACAAATGCAGTTATATGCCAGGATTGGGTTGAAGAGCTGACAATCATAATTCCCCAAAATGGCTCAGGTGCACCCAGCCGGGCCAAATACCTTTATTAATGGTCTGGATACCCCCTCACCGTCACATGGACAACAATATATAATGGATTTTTAGCGAATAATGAAATAGTAACATTTCTTACTCACTGATAAAGGGGAAGGGCAGTGGGAACAGCGCTAATGCAATTAATATATAAAAAAATTAGTGACAATTAAGCAACTAACATATTAAGAATAAACCCTCAAATATTGGAGTGGAGGCAGCCAAGAAAAAAAATTAGGCCACACAAACCAATAAACACAGTAAAAACACATAAACCGGCGCCTCAAAGAAATAAAAATAATAGTCTGACCGAATATAGTCCAAGTAAACAAGCTGGGATGAGTTCCAAGGAAGTATCTTCAATGTAGTCTCAAACAAATAAACATGAAAGACGACAACATAGAAGAAAAAAAGAGAAAAAGATCATAGTGCAACTAAAAACAAAAAATCACTGATAAGGTATGCAAAAATAAGATAGCAGTTTAATACAATGAATAAAAATAAATAAAAAACAACAAACACTTGATTGTTGGGCAAGAAACACTTATAAAGCAATGGCATCCAGTGGGGCTAAAATTAAAACCCTACTTACAGCAAGGCTGATAAATGTAAGCCTGTAGCACAATGTCACTTGGCACTCCGAAGCCTGGATGGCCTTTGAAGCTTAGAGGGTGGATTAGCCACTGTGTCACCCATGCAAATTGAGTTTTACCCATACTGAATGACTTCCTCTGAACATTACTTTAATAAAAATATAAACTTTGGGGACTTTTAAAACCATTTTCTTTTCCACTTATACAGAGAAACCTTGCCATGTATACACTTTAACTTAAAAACATAGAACTCTCGCCACCTTATACCTGACGGGAGATACACTGAACCCCCTTTGGTTCTGGGATTCTTGGGCATATAACGGGGACCTTTGAATGTTATTCAATTCCCTGCCCAGCCTTACTGTACTTGGTCTGTGCTGAAGTGGTGAAGATTTGGCGGTGAGCTTCAAACTGCTTTCTAGAGAGGATTTTATCCGGTGGTCTGTGTTCCTCATGTCCTCAGGAATCTGGAGGGATTCCTTAGTACATGTTTCAGGGTAACCTGCAATACTGGAATCCTTCAACCCTAACACACCCTGACAACATTTTACCGTAAAATCAACAATGAAGCTCACGCCCTGCACATCTCCGCTGGTTGTTTATTTTTATGTTCCAGGAGTGCCATACACCTTTATTACAAATGCAGTTATATGCCAGGATTGGGTTGAAGAGCTGACAATCATAATTCCCCAAAATGGCTCAGGTGCACCCAGCCGGGCCAAATACCTTTATTAATGGTCTGGATACCCCCTCACCGTCACATGGACAACAATATATAATGGATTTTTAGCGAATAATGAAATAGTAACATTTCTTACTCACTGATAAAGGGGAAGGGCAGTGGGAACAGCGCTAATGCAATTAATATATAAAAAAATTAGTGACAATTAAGCAACTAACATATTAAGAATAAACCCTCAAATATTGGAGTGGAGGCAGCCAAGAAAAAAAATTAGGCCACACAAACCAATAAACACAGAAAAAACACATAAACCGGCGCCTCAAAGAAATAAAAATAATAGTCTGACCGAATATAGTCCAAGTAAACAAGCTGGGATGAGTTCCAAGGAAGTATCTTCAATGTAGTCTCAAACAAATAAACATGAAAGACGACAACATAGAAAAAAAAAGAGAAAAAGATCATAGTGCAACTAAAAACAAAAAATCACTGATAAGGTATGCAAAAATAAGATAGCAGTTTAATACAATGAATAAAAATAAATAAAAAACAACAAACACTTGATTGTTGGGCAAGAAACACTTATAAAGCAATGGCATCCAGTGGGGCTAAAATTAAAACCCTACTTACAGCAAGGCTGATAAATGTAAGCCTGTAGCACAATGTCACTTGGCACTCCGAAGCCTGGGAGGGAGATGGCAAAGCTCTACCTCTGGAAGCTCCACACCGCTGGGAAGCACCGCTCTTGAGGCTCCACACCGCCAAACACCACAGCTGTCCACACACCCACGAGTCAGCACATGAGCAGGAAGCAAGACAGGCAACAGCTTGAGCTCAGTGCTGCTGGGGGACTCACTGAAGCAAACCACGCGGACCAGAGGTCTCGCGATGTCAGTGACATCACCACTATAGGCAGGGACAGGGGAAGAACACACGCGAGTGCCGGGAAGCTCTCAGAGCCAAGGCTATGGAGGGAAAGATTAAAGGCTAACAGGGAATAACGCCAAATGTCTCTGCCAAAAGAAGGTCCACCCTACGCGTTTCGTGACGTCAGTCACTTCGTCAGGGGTATGATGGGAGATAAAAAAGTGCCAGCATATTTATACTAAAACACTAATTAACATATTAGCATAAAACACAGTAATAAAATTCAATCATATACAAGCAAACTAATACCAGTGATAGTAAACATAGAAAAACCATAAAAGAAAATAAATAACGTAGAAATACATGAAAAATAAAAATAAAAATAATAATAATAATAATAATAAACATAATGACACCTTGTGTAGTTACATTCCCCTTTGCTGTTTGTTGTCTATTGGTACTGGCAGTTTCCAATATCCTGAGTCTCTTGTAATGTTATTCCGATGGATGTTTTCTCTAGGTACTGTTTCTTTAAGAGCAGGTTTTATGTTTATTTTTATTTTTCATGTATTTCTACGTTATTTATTTTCTTTTATGGTTTTTCTTACTACAAGTAGGATTTTAATTTTACTCCTACTGGATGGTACTGCATCTCTTGGTCCTAAGCCCAATGGACAATTGTTTGTTGTTATATATTCATTAATCGTATTTTATTAAAATTGTAATAATCATTTAGTTATTCTTTTCATGTGTTTGGTTTTTTAGAGTTACACTATGATTTTTCTTTTTGTCTTTTTTGTTGTTTATGTTTGTTTGTCACCCTTGTGAGACTTCTTTCAAGATTCCCCTCAGGACTGCTTGCTACCCCCGATTGGACTCTCTTTTTGGTCAGATTCCACTCACTGTAAACATTTTGGAGGCGCCGGCTGTTTGTTTTTATAGTCAGGTTTTTGTTGATTTGTGTTGATCACTTTTTGCCCAGGCAGCCTCACTTTCTAAGTAAAGTTTCTTTAGTAATCACTGTAATAATAATATTATTACTATTTTCATTTTTAGCATTAGCGTTGTCAACACTTTTTACTTTTTTCCGGAGACACCCTGCTACAATAATATGTTATTAAAATAAAAGCCGCGTGATCGCCTGTTAGAGGCGTGCAGGTAGAGTGACTTATTCAGTCTCTCTCTTAGTGCGCATCTCTTACAGAAGGTGCAGCCCGGTAGCATTAACAGTGCGAGTCCCATTAAAATGCAGGGACCCATGCTGTGTTGATCCAATGGGCCATTAAGTCTGGCTGCTCGGATCTCATGGCTAGGGAGAGGATGCCGTGCGGCACCCGGAAGGTGAGAGGGCCAGAACCGGCATTTTCATCTCTATTTTCCATTTTAGAATTAATTTCGGAAATAAGTTGAGTCTAAGGAATAGACATTGTGAATGAACAGTAATCTGCATTTATATGAATTTTTAAACGAAAACAAGTTTTTTTCCATTCTACAGTATTCTAAAGCAGAAAATATGCTGTCCTGCTCAAGTAGTAATTATCTTAGTATTCAGAATCATGAATACTCATTCTTAAGAGAAGAGCTGTCCTCCCACATTTTATTATTTTCTCCATCTTCACCATTGTAATTGCTGGTACACATCATAGCTTTATTGTAGCTATAAAAGAGAATGTAGGAGTTAAGGTCACATAGAACTGTTTACGCTTGGATGGAGAAAGTAAAGTTTAATGTCTTTTTCAGGAGAAATTTCTCTTTTTTGTTCTTCTCATCATTCTTGATTATGTAATAATTTTTCCGTCTGATAGTTAATCTATCCAAGCATTATTCTATGCTTTTTTTAAATGCCATTTTCGAATGGAAGAAAGACAACAATATCAAAGATTTTTCACAGGGGTAATTTTCTGTTATACTTGTTTTTATTGGAGTTCAATATATACAGTATGTACTCATTTCATGTTTAGATACATACAGGTGCGCCGACGAGTATTCTGAAACTTGCCTTAAACTTGCCTTGGAAAATCTGGGGCTATCACCAACAAGATCCAGGTACATGCTGAGTACATGCTGCAAACTTTTCAGTGACATTTCTGCAGAGACTAATGGCCCATCGGATTAACACAGCAGGGGTCTCTGACAGTCCCATTCAGTTTGCATGGGACTGCTAGGGACCCCCGCTGAAAATCCGATGGGCCATTAATCTGTCTGCAGAAATGTCACTGAAATGTTGCAGCATGTACCCAGCATGTACCCAGAATGCACATGGGTCTTGTTGGTAATTGCCCCAGATTTGTTTTAGAATACTCGTCGGCACTACAGTAGCTCCAGATTAACAAGGGCTCAATATATTTTAATATTAATAATTAACTAGTATGTTTGAAAAAATATATAATTTCAATACAAACATATACCGTAGGTTAAAATGTTTGTTAATGCATCGTTGTCACAATCCCTTCAATCCCACTAAAGGGAAGTGTTTAAAACAAACATATTATACAACGCATGAGTGGAACAACATCTTACTAGTCATACATCAATAAACTGAAAATTCTATCATCATTGGCAAACTTAAGATGCCCGCATAGATGATGGATTTAAAGGTCGGGTGGTAAAAAGTCAAAAGTATAGACCCCTCAGATACACCTACTGTATATATGCTAGAATTTTACACTTTCAGATAGACAAAGGGATATGGGACAAGTAAGTTTCACATATAAAACATTGTATAGAATCCTGCTACCAATAGGTAGACTAAAAAGCCTTTAAAGTTGTTCAAAAGCTATTGGATGGGTCAACAGAAATACTTGCGGGTGTTGAAACTCAATGGTTAAATTCCATAGAAATGAAAGGAAAAGACCTCAAGAAAGGTCTGCTGTATTGGACCGAAATGTTGGATGAATATATACTAACCACTATTTTGGAGTGCTACTCTTAGTCTCTCTTTTCTTAGTCCACCTTGAAGAGCCCCCAAAAGGAAAAGGAAGACTAAGGAGCGGAGGGTGAGGCAAGAAAGCCCATGGGGTATGCACAGGGTTTCCACATGTTTGACAGCATCCTAGTTCCACAGGTATATAGGTCTTGGCCCACTCCCGAAAAGACATGGAAAATGGGAATAGAGTTTTGGCCAGCTTCTAGGAATACTCCCCCCCCCTATAATTCTCTTGTTTCACCAGGAGGAGTCCCAGGCTTAAGTATTGTGTTTGCTGAGGTGGTAATGTGTGCCAACACACACTCCAAGAACGGACAATGAACAAGTGTGTGTTGGCACACATTGCCACCTCAGCATTCAGAGGTTATCCAACCTGCATACAGA
Source organism: Ascaphus truei (assembly GCF_040206685.1). Taxonomy (NCBI): domain Eukaryota; kingdom Metazoa; phylum Chordata; class Amphibia; order Anura; family Ascaphidae; genus Ascaphus; species Ascaphus truei. Next base: position 368,036,916 of record NC_134486.1, read on the forward strand.
CCATGGGCTTCATCAATGGACTAATGGTGCAAGGACTTATAGGCTCTGACCGGACACTGGTTGTACAAGACTTTTGTCTCCTGATGTTTACCTGCAGAGAGTTTGACTGTGGTAATCTAAAAAACACATACGCTGAGAAAAAGGACTGGTCATCTAGGGATGGTAAAAAGGTAGTGCTGCTACAAAAACACATGCAATGGCAGGGGAAGACTATATTCCCAATGAGGCGAGGCCAGCTCCATTAAATGTACCTGAGCTCTTCTCCCCTTATTTCAGAAGGATCAAAATAGAGGATCTGGTACGGTCTCAAGCTTATGAACAAATTAAAAAAATACAAAAAAAGACAAAAATACCCAAAGCTACATCCAATGTGACAAAATACATTGTTAAATACTTCAATGTTAGTATTCTCATGAATACACTGGTATCAGTTGTTTGGCGGTTAGTGGCCCCTCCTCCCAGGGTTTAAGCTCACCCAACCCCACTTTTTAAGTAGCAGTAACTTTTTATTGGCCAGTAATGCCCTGTTCTTCAAGGATTATTACTATTACAGGCTAAATGTAGGCTTATTTTTAAAAAAAAAATAATTTTTCATAAAAAAGATACATTTTTGTAGTCATATTGATTTTTATCAGCATGATTGTCTACATTCTTATGCTTTTACTGCAAGTTTATTAAAAGTAAATTGTACATTTACACAGACCCACACAGACCCCCCCCACACACATACACACACACACTGCAGCCCCCCCTATATACATGTAGCCTTTTTTCTGAACCCTCCCAAAGGAACTACTGGTCGCTGTACAACACCTGTGGCTCCAGGAGATCTGAGCCTCCGCTAGCTGGGAGCCTGGGGTAACACTTACACATTTCCTTAGCGCAGCGCCTCCACTTACCCAGGATCCCCGTGATGTGAGATTCCCCTGGGCAAGAAACATACAACACCTTATGATAACCAATACCTTTTACTTGAGAACATACACACATATATCAACAATAGAATAACAGGTGTCCGTCTACAGAGGAGACACTAATAACCAAGGCGTCTCACCAAACGCTTCCCCCAACACCAAGTGATCCCACCCAGTGTCCATAGGATCCCCACCCAATGTCCCGCACTCTTGCAGAGACAGGATATGGGTGACTGCACAGTCACTATTAAGCTAAGGGCCCGTTGATGCACTTGTGGATGTAATAGTACCTGCCGAGCACTCCAGTACTCGGATCAGCAACTGCTTCACAAATGATCCGTCGCTCGGTGATTCCGTCTGATCCCAAACAGGTTCTTTGCACGAGGACCACCAAGGGCAATCTCACCCTGAATATAGTCTCTGTGGGCCCCGACTTGAGCCCGAACCTCTTCACAGGAACCGCAGCGTCCGCTGTGTCCCTATCTATCACTGGCACTACGTGACACGGTCCCTAACCTAGGGCCTGTCCCTGTAGCACCACAAACTGGGGAGTGAGGACCTATCTGGGACCTAAGGGGTTAATAGCCTGCTCCGCTCCCCTAACTCTTCCCAGTCCTGACTCTAGCTAATACTAACAGCGCCTGCAGCAAACACACTGCACACACACACACCTAAGGGCAGAGTCCCTAACCTAGGGGCTGTCCCTAGGTTCTACCCACTACCCTCACAGGGATTGGGGCCTGCCTGGGACTTGGGGATCCTTACCTGGTGCAGGAGCCACTTGCTCCCTGCACCCTTCCTTCCCCTTCCTGCTCCCAGCTCCAACTGCCAAACGTTGTCCCCGCAACATTGTAGCCTTCCTCCACAGGAGAAGCTGCAAAACCCTATTTGCTGGCTGCACGTGATGTGGGTGAAAGGGCAATCCCCAGAGGCTGCTGGGAATTGTAGTCCACTCAGGACCTCTTTAGCATTGGGACCGCGAGCGCTACCCTTACTGCGCCTGCGCGACCAACGCGCATGCTCGCGCAACCTGTCATGGCAGCCCCCGCTAGCTGGGTGTGCCGCAGAGCCTCAGAGCGCTGCATGGGGGGTCTCTGGGGCTGAAAAGAGACCGGGGTTACATACACAAACACACACTGTGCAGCCCCCCTCCTCTACATCCACAAAACACACTGCAGCCCTCATCCACCCTCTACACTCACAAAACACACAGCAGACACACATACACACACACAGTAACAAAACAGACTGCTGCCCCCTCTACATCCATAAAACACACACCAGCAGCCCCTAACACCCTGCAGACACACACACACATACACAAAACACTCTGCACCCCTCCTCCACCCACAAAACACACACTGCAGCCCCCCCTCTGCACCTACAAAATACACACTGCAGAGACACACAAATCAACAAAACAGACTCTGCCACCTCTACAGCCACAAAACACACACCAGCAGCCCCCCCCCTCTTCACCCACTGCAGCCCCCTGCAAACCCACACACTGCAGACACACACCAACAAAACACTCTGCACCCCTCCTCCACCCACAAAACACACACTGAAGCCACACACACTGCAGCTCCCCCTCTACAAGAACAAAACACACACAGCAGAAACACACCAACAAGACTCTGCTGCCCCCTCTACACCCACAAAACACACAACAACAGAAGACACACAAAAATAAAACACTCTGCTGCCCCCTTTACACCCACAAATCACACTCAGTAGACACACAAACCTTTCCCTCCACTCTTCTGTGCGGAGCTCTCTGCAGACAGGGTGGGGGAGGAGTCAGTGCCTTGCTGGTGGCTTCTGTCCAATCACCTCCCCTGTCTAAGTGCAAATTTCACTCTTTGTGAATGAAACCTGAAAGCTGATTGGCTGAAAAACTTGGCAAGCTGCCAAAAATTCCGGGCCATTACTGATTGGATAATGCCCGGAATTTTAACCAATCAGAGAGCAGGGATTTCAATAATGCCCTGAATTTACCAGCTTTAGCCAATAATTAAAAGTAGCATAATAAATTAAAACTCCATTAAAAGCAGTCCCCAGCTCCTACATATCTACATGTCATAGTGAATAAACAAACATAAAAATAATTATATTACAATGATTGAATACAAAGTTAAAAAGTCATAACATCCTCCTAGTCACAAGAGAAAATAGAACTACAGATGTGGTGAGGCACAACATTTCTGAATCCTGAAATTGCATCACAAAAGCTATTTGATCAAGTTATTCGGCTACAACTTTGCCACAATTTCCCGTGTCTTGTCCTATCGTTCTGTTTTGGCTGCAAGTGGTGCATTGTCCACTAGATGTCAGTAAAATGTAAAGTAAAATGTAAAGTAAAATGTGCTCAACTCTTCAATGTAATGTACTGAACACGACGTGTAGTGTACATAATTCAAAAAGGAATGTACTTATCCTTATTAAGAAATGTATGTTTTTACTGTATTTAATGAAAGTAGTGGTACTCGAAGTGTGAACATTAAAACAGTAGGGGTATTCTCTATTAGATCACATCGCTGCCTAAAAGAGGTTCAAAAATGTTCCCTGCTTTTTGTTTTTCGTCCGGCTGTCAAATAACAAATATAGAAAAAAATGCAACATACTATACCGGGTTCATTACTCCCACTGATAACCAGGGATGCAGAGAGGGGTCAGAGCCAGGACAACTGTCCCAGGCCCAGCGGCTGCGGGAGGCCCGCCAGGCGGTGTTGGTATAACTTCTGTATCTGCCCGTAGGTGAGGTCTCCCCACAAGGTAATGTGTGTGTTTGCGGTATTGTATTGAGGAGGAGGTTATTGAGTATTATTGTATTATAGGGTGGTTATTGTATGTCAATTTATTCAGTGTATTATTGTGTATTGTGTGTATCGGAGGAGGGGGTGCTTAGTGTGTGTATTGGGGAGGGGGCTTATTGTGTATATTGAAGGAGGAGGGTGGGTTATTGTGTGTGTGTGTGTGTGTGTGTGTGTGTGTGTGTGTGTGTGTGTGTGTGTGTGTGTGTGTGTGTGTGTGTGTGTGTGTGTGTGTGTGTGTGTGTGTGGTGTGTGTGTGTGTGTGTGTGTGTGTGTGTGTGTGTGTGTGTGTGTGTGTGTGTGTGTGTGTGTGTGTGTGTGTGTGTGTGTGTGTTGGCCAATTTATTTAGCTACATGAAGAGCCAAATATGTCTCAGTGCTTAACTGTCTTAAGTTGAGTTGAAGTTTACTATTCCATATTTTTAAAGAGTTCTGGCACCTTGGATTGTACTGGGTTATTCAAAGATTGTATTAGTTGTTTCCCTTTCGAGAGGAGACCTATATATTTGGAATTGATCTCTGAGGTGAAAGAGAATCTTTCAGGAGGCATAAACCTAAATTAAATAAGCGGTGCTATTCTAAAATACACTTATCTGTGCTGGGAGACAACGTTGTCCATTAATTTGACTAGACAGTCAGGTGCCTTCTAGAACCAGAAGATGTTTTATGGAATAGCACATTTTAGTAAATACAGACGAAATTTAGCTACGGTTATTGCTCCTGCTGGATCGTGGGATATTTTGTGCTTTTCTGTATTATAACACCATATTCTATGGTATCAATATATAAAATTGTCATGATTCCATCCCAAAGTACTTCTCATGGACTTGTAGGGGAACATAGAAGAGTTAGGTACAGAACCAGAACAATCCATGATACCAGCTGCCATATTACTTTGTGTATAAAACCTCACTCAGTGTGTTAGTTTCTTGCTTGTCAAACGTTCTGTTTGCAAGCCTAGTGAAATGTGTCATGGAAGCCTTTTTGGTGACTCAGACAACAGAGCCAGCACCAGCGAAAGCCTCTTCTTCGTTTGTCAGACAGCCGGAACCGGAAGTGACGTCCCGGTGAGGAGTGGTGAGATTGCGAGTCACCCGACCTGCGGGACTCAAGGCATATTCTGTTTCTATGCTTCAAAGAGCTTTTACTGTGTGAACCTCGATTCTGGAGTTTTTTTTTTAATGATTATAAAGCTGTATTTTATTACAAATCTGCACTAGTATACTTCTTTCTTTTCAGAGATCACCGGGAGCATTGGACACCACATCTACTACATTGTCACTGATTAGGATATGTTTGATTTTGTTACTCCATTGTGAGAATAACCATTGAAGAATAAAATGCTGTTTAGACATCTACTGTAGTATATCGACAATACTGTCTATGTGTTGTTTTTTCCCCCTCTTCGGATACAGTCCCCCGCTCCCCTGTCTTTTTGGATATTCGTTTGGATAGCAGGAACTTATCTCTACTAAAGGGTCTGAGTGGAGGAGTATAGCATCTATTTTTGCCTTTTGTGCACTATATCACCTTTATATTTACATTCCCACTGGTTCCGCGGGTTGTCATTTATCCAGCATCAGATTGCATATACATTATTAATATATTAATCACTTGTTACTTAAGATTAAATTATTAATATTGATTATTTTCACTGATAGCGTAAAGTGCCACTTTTGTTTTTTCTTTGGTTTCCATATTACTAGCAGGATGTATGGAACGCTCGGAGGTAGCAGGGAAACCCACAAAAGACAGGAGTCAGACATACTGCACCGACACACTTTATTCGAGCAAATACCCAGTATGTACCTGGCAGATACCTGGAATGCGCCGCTCCTCACCTCTGACAAGCCCCGTTGCGTTTGCCTTCCCAGCCTGGGTTCATGCCTGGCTGATGGGCGGCTGATCTGTTAAATGATAATGATTAGGATTTAATAGGCTGCAATGCTTCGCGTGTCTACCAGATGGCATAAATTCATGACTTGTAATGCAGTATATATATATATACTGTGCAGTATTGCAGCCAGCGGGAATAAAATGCTTCAATCCTTGCTGGAAAATAACCCAATGCACTCGGGCAGAAAACAGTCACAAACCTCAATACACCCGGGTATACCCGAATTCGTGGGACTAGCCGAGCTCGAATAAAGTGTGTCGCCAGTGTATATGTACAGTGTGTATGTGTATATATGTCTTTATTTATATAGCGCCATTAATGTACATAGTGCTTCACAGTAGTAATACACGTGACAAATCATATAAATAACAAATAATACAACAAAAAAACAGATCATGGGATCAAGTGCATCAGACATAAAAGTAACATTTAGGAAGAGGAGTCCCTGCTCCATAGAGCTTACAATCTAATTGATAGGTAGGAAGAAAGTACAGAGACAGTGGGGGGGGGGGCAAGCATATGTATCATGCATATAGTATTAGCCACAGTGCTACTCATATGCTTCTTTAAGCAAGTGTGTCTTAAGGTGGGTCTTAAAGGTGGATAGAGAGGTGCTAGTCGGGTATTGAGGGGAAGGGCAGTCCAGAGGTGTGGGGCAGTAAGTGAGAAAGGTTTAAGGTGGGAGAGTGCTTTTGTCATAGTCTTCCTAGACATCCTGCTCCCAGCACAGTTCCTATCTCTGTCTAACAGGCGTGCTCCTGTTTTCGGTCTGCTCTGGGGTTCCTCTGTCTGTCTGTCTCCTTGTTGCTCCTGTCCTCTGTCCTTATAGTTTCCTGTTCCTCCCTTGCCTTTGCTTTGTGTTGTGTTCCCTGACTTATGCTTGAGCTTGTTCCTGTATCTGTTCCGTAATAAAGGCCCTTGCTATTGAACTAGATTGCCCTAGTCTGTTTCCTGCTAGCAAATCCCAGTCCTGTTCTTGCTCCCTAGTCTCAGTTCCTGCTCCCCTGCCCTGATCCTGCCTTCCTGTTGCCGACACTGCCTGTCACCACGACGACCTACTTGCTGCCTGCCACCGAACCCTGCTTGTGACCCTGACAATCCCGCTTGCTATCTGCCACCGAACTCTGCTTGTGATCACAACAATCCTGCTTGCTGCCGGCCACCGAACACTGCTTGTGACCCCAACAATCCCTGCCTGCTCCCCACTGTTCTGGCCACCGAGGTCCTACCCGCTCCAGGATTCTCCCCTTGACAGCTTTAGATACAAAGGGGGTAGAGAGAAGACATCCTTGAGCAGAACGCAAGAGTCGGGATGGTGCATTGCGAGAAATTAGGGCAGAGATGTAAGGAGGGGAAGAAGAGTGTAAAGCTTTAAAAGCGAGGAGAAGAATTGAGTGTGAGATGCAGGATTTGATAGGAAGCCAGGAGAGGGATTTCAGGAGGGGAGACGTGGAGACAGATTTAGGAAAGAGTAGAGTGATTCTGGCAGTAGCGTTTAAGATAGATTGTAGGGGAGACAGGTGAGAGGCAGGAAGGCCGAACAGCAAGAGGTTACAGTAATCGAGACGGGTCTGTGTCAGAGTTTTAGCAGTCGAGCAACAGAGGAAAGGACATATCTTTGTAATATTGTGGAGGAAAAAGCGACAGCTTTTGATATGTTTTGAATGTGAGCGGAGAATGTGAGAGAGGAGTCGAGTGTGACCCCTAGGGAGCTTGCTTGGGCTACTTGGTGAATGATAGTACTTCCAACAGTAATGTGGAAGGAGGTAGAACACTGGCGGCACACTTTATTAGAGTGCGGCCAGTTCCGCAAGCCAGGAGATTTCCCGGCTTGCTAGTGGCATCCCTTCGGCGTGCCGCGCATCACCGATGCGCGGTCACGCGTCATCGGGTGCCTGCGCCCCCTGCACGCGCGTCCAGGGCTCCCCGAGGGAGCCCTGGTGTCCCGCGAGGTGGGGGACGGCGGCAGGGGGTTCCGGGGGACCCGGCGGACCGGAGAGGAGAGGGGGAAGCCCCGATCGGCGGGCCTCTCCTCCGAGGCTTCGGCGCGTGCCCGGGACATCCCGGCGTGCGCCAGGTTACTGTCGCGGCCGAGACCGGGCAAATGCTCGAATAAACTCGGCCGCGACAGTAGGGCCAGGTTTGGGAGGAAGTATGGGGAGTTCTATTTTTCCCATGTTAAGTTGAAGTCTACGGAGGGCCATCCGGGATGATATCTCAGAAACTTTAGTTTGTATAGTAGGTGTAAGGTCAGGGGTTGAAAAGTAAATGTGTGTGTTGTCAGCATACAGGTGATATTTAAACCCAAGAGATGTGATTATGTCACCTAGAGAAAGTGTGTACAGAGAAAGGAGAACAGGCCCCAGGATACTTGGGGTACCCTCACAGAGTGATCGATAGAGGGGAAGGGAGGTGATAGCAGAAGAGACACTGAAAGAACGATGGGTGGAGGTAAAAGGAGATCCAGGATAGAGTTTTGTTCTGAATAACAAGAGTATGGAGAATGTGAAGGAGAAGAGGGTGTCCACGGTGTCAAATGCTGCAGAGAGATCAAGTAATATGAGCAGAGTGTAATGACCTCTGTCTTTGGCAGCATGAAGGTCATTAGTTATATTAGTGAGGGCTGTTTCAGTCGAGTGAGCAGTGCGGAAGTCAGATTGTAGAGGGTCTAGGAGAGAATAGGTGTTGATAAAATGGATCAAGCTAGAGAATACAAGACGTTCAAGGAGTTAAGAGGCAAAAGGCAGGAGGAAGACAGGTCAATAGTTAGAAAGACAGGTAGGGTCAAGCATGCTGTTATTGAGTAATCGTATAACTGTTGCAAGTTTGAAGGAGGAGGAAATGGTACCATAGAAAAGGGAGGAGTTAAAAATGTGTATGAATGTAGGGATTATAGTAGGAGCTATAGGTTTTAGGAGATGGGAAGGAAGGGGGTCAAGAGGGCAAGTGGGAGATGGAGAAGAAGAGATCAACAGTGACACATCCTCCTCTGAGACAATGGAAAAAGAGTCAAGGAAGGCAGGATGAGAGTTAGGAAGTGGTGTAGGATGGGAGGAGGAAACAGAGGGGATCGATGCAACAGCCACTCCAATGTTACTCAGACTCACCAGGGTAGAAGAATAAAATCAAAACTTTATTTAAGCTACATAAAACAGATACTGTAACAGACAAGACTAAGGGACCTCCTCTCCCTATCTCCACATGCTCCGCATATAATAATTATTATCATGAAAGCTCATACAGACCATAATGTGCCTTGCCTTGAGCTACCAGATGGTTTCTACTACATCTAAGTCCTGGGGTGAGATGGAGGAAGAAGAAGGCAGCTGAGGGTGGTCTGAGTAGAGAATCAAAGACAGAAAACAGTTGGTGTCGGTTAGACTTCTGCATGTTTATTACTGAAGAAAAGTAGGTTTGTTTAGCCTGAGAGAGGGCAGAGTTGAAACAGGATAGCATACATTTGTAGTGAAGGAAGTCTCCAGAGGCGTTCAGAGGAACAAGTGGAGGAATGTAGCATGCGCGTGTGGGAATTTAGCCAGGGTCTGGGGTTAGAAGGGTGAGTAAGGCAGAGAGAAAGCAGGGCATGTAGATCAAGAGAGGAGGATAAGGCAGAGTTGTAGCTCCTGACCAGGTAGTCAGGGTCTGGAGCACAACTGAGAGAGGAGAGAGAGGAGCGTGAAGTGGAATCAAAAGCTGGTAGGTTAATAGAGTGCAGGTTTCTGCAGAAACGAGGGGTAGATGGAGAAGGGGAGAAGCGAGAGAAAATGAAATGAGGTGATGGTCAGAGAGAGGAAAGGGGGAAATTGAAAAATCGGAGAGAAAAGTTTAGTGAAAACCAGGTCTAGGTAGTGGCCGCTGGCTGCAGTCCAATGTTGAAGGCCAAAAGAAGAGGTTAGAGAGAAATCAGGAAGCCCAAGGGAGAGAGGGGTCATCAATGTGCAGTTGAATTCCCGAAGGAGAAGAACAGGGGAGACTGAGGAGAGAAATAAAGAGAGCCAGGATTCAAAGTGAGAGAGAAAGACAGAAGGGGATGAGTAGAGGTAGGTGGGCGATAGATGACCGCCACGTGAACAGGGAGAGGAGAGAAGATCTGGATAGTGTGAGCCTCAAAGGAGTGAAAAGCAAGAGAGGGATGAATAAGAGAGGGAGGAATATGAAGGGTTCGGTAATGGCAGAGAGAGAAGAGGTGGAACTCTAGCCTCCACACCTGCCATCAGGGCACTGAGTGTGGGAGAAAGAAAGACACCATAAGAGGGGGCAGCTTCCAGAGCAGAGTCAAACTGAGTGAGCCAGGTATCAGTTATAGCAAATAGGAGCAGAGAGTGAGAGAGACATAATTCATGCACAGAGAGGAACTTGTTAAGAAAGGGAGCAAGCATTCCAAAGGGCACAGGAGAAAGGGAGAGAGGAGGAAGTGTGGCAGGGGATGGGTATGAGGTTGGACGGGTGGACACCAGAAGGAGTAGACATTGCATTTGGCAGGCAAGGACGAGAGCATGTAGAAATAAGACAGGGACCAGGATTAGGAGAGATATCCCCAGAAGCAAGGAGGAGAAGCATGGATAGAAAGAGAATGCGTGAGGATGATTTGTAGGGATGTGTTTTAGTGCAGGGGGTATATTGCTGCGACACACTTTATTCGAGCAAATACCCAGTTTGTACCTGGCAGATACCTGGAATGCGCCGCTCCTCACCTCTGACAAGCCCCGTTGCGTTTGCCTTCCCAGCCATGGTTCATGCCTGGCTGACGGGCGGCTGATCTGTTAAATGATAATGATTAGGATTTAATAGGCTGCAATGCTTCGCGTGTCTACCAGATGGCATAAATTCATGAATTGTAATGCAGTATATATATATATATATATATATATATATATATATATATACTGTGCAGTATTGCAGCCAGCGGGAATAAAATGTTTCAATCCCTGCCTGGAAAATAACGCAATGCACTCGGGCAGAAAACAGTCACAAACCTCAATACACCCGAGTATACCCGAATTCGTGGGACTAGCCGAGCTCGAATAAAGTGTGTCGCCAATGTAGCTATGTAGTGACAGAGGGCACAGGTAAGAAAGTAGTTCATGTTAACTGAGAAGTGGCAAAGAAATAAGAGATGGAGATATATGAATAGAGTTGGAGACATAATGAGGCTGGTAGAAAGAAGTGCATAATTTGAGAAGAAGTGCGGCAATAGCAAATATAAATAGTAAAGGCGACATCACAGCAATAGTAAAGTGCTGAGATGTGCAGTCTGAGATAGATAATATCCTCCTTTCCAGCGTAGATCAAATTCAGAAGTCACGGCCAGAAGGTGTAGTCCACTCCTTTTGAAATCCCTTTAAAACTCCAGCACTGCATGCTATTTTAAACCTGACTACTTCAAACATGGGCTGCAAACACAGCAAGGGCTGCTCTGTCTGCAATTATAAAGACCTAATGTCACCTGACTGAATTAAGTTCAGCCCAGCCTGCTTAAATTAGCACATGTGGGGCACAGATGTTTTTTTCTAGACAGGGTGTTGTCCTGCCCAAGAGTAAAAGCTGAATTTAATTAAGAGACACATTAAAGGGTGATTGAGAAAAGATTCAAATATGGGATTTAAACCGATAGATTTTAATATAACCCAAAAATAGCAAGATAGTGAAAACAAAATAGAGTCTGCAATAATGTGCAGACCTGCACCAAAAACCTATGATGTCTAAATAATAAACAGGAGACAATAGTCTAAAAGAAAAAACAGGACAAGTACAAAAAGCTGCAAGGAACAGCAGTGTTAAATGGAACAGCAATAAATAGCAAGGAACAAAGATATCACACGGGGGGGATAAAAATAGTGCTAAGCAAATACAAAATAAAAAACAAGAATGTCAGTATAACTAGGAGCCAGAATGAAGAACTGGGAAATACACAGCTCTAGGAGAAAAAAAAAAGAATAAAGCCACTCCTGGCCTGTAAAACATAACCAGCAAAGACCAAGCAGGATGGGCGGGGTTTTATCGCCAACCTATGATAGCAGCTGGCCTCATTACCTATTCTTGTTCTAACTGGACAGTCAGAATATAACTCCTCTATGTGCCCCTACAGGTCGGCGAAGGGTACTGCGGGAAGGAATCATGAAAGATACCTCCAAGGCTTCCTATACATTCTGATAAAAATAAAGCTGGCTACATCTAAAATGATTAACTTTAGGCAGTGCTGTGTCTTATGTATCCTCTGGGGGCAGGCACAACTCTGACATCACTAATTATAGATTCAGAGTATGTGGCCACTCCCATCCATACATAGGGCACCTCACCAGGGTGTGAGGGCAAACCTCCATAATTACTGCTGGCATGCCCATAACTTACCAGGCCTTACTGTCAGCAGGAGAGATGACTGTAATCCATTTTACAGCATGGTTATATTCTCCCCCTGGTGAATCCCACCGACCCGGCTGGGACCTAAATTTGAAGTACCTTTCTTCAGGAAGCACTGTAAAATGACATACATAATTAGTCACAACATTGACAGATTCACAAAACATTGCATCAAGCAAGCCCTGACCAGCAGCCACTAACTTACGCAACAGCCATCCTGTTCCCCCTAATAATAGTGATGAGGATCGGGTTTCTTAACTTCCCGACCCCCCATATCCAGGACTGTCACACTGTAATCACGTGGCAACCCCCTTTCAGGTCGATACACCACTTTATGCTTATAGACATTCCTGCCTATACTCCACACCCGCATAAGGTGCGCTATCCTTTCCTCGGCTCTGCTGCCCTTAATGGCACCCCCCTTATTTACCATATACTCTTCTATGGTCTCTCGCAACCACCTGTCCCTATTGTCCTCGATTTCCTGCATGAGGGGTTCCGGAACGTAGGGATATTCCAAACCATGTGAATACTTGTACTGTGCGGTAATAGCCCTCTCAGCCCGGCTGCACCGAGTCAAATTAGCATTCCCTGCCCTCCCTGGCAACACCCATGACAGGGGCTCATCTGGGTCCACGGGGTCTGTCAATATACTGGGACCCATGGGCTCTATATTGCCGTGGCAGATCTGAAACCACCGCTCCTGCATCTCCCTTTTCCTCTTCTCTGCAGTAAATTCTCCCTTAGCCCACCAGTAATCTACTACATCCTCCCTTATTAGTAGAAACCGAGTGCGGTTCATCCATCCCACATAACCCTCGAATAATGGGGCCCACCACCGGGTCTTCCTAACCTTCTCGGGCTCTGATTCTAGGGAGTCTCCCTCCTCTGTGTCCCCTCAGGAAGACACCCCCGATGTCCCAGTAGATCGGGACTTAGGCCACCCCACACGCTTTGGCCTTTCCTCTAACTTCACGATAGCCACGCTAGGGCTCCAACTAGACATGGATGCCTCCCCTGAATAGCCTCCACCCACCGACCCATCATCGAACGTAAAGCCCGCCAGTCTCTCCCCAGTCCATTCCTCATAGGTTCCCTGGGACCCTCCCGACATTCCCAAACTGGACGAGGACCCACGGGAAAAGGTGACGGGGACAGGGGCTTTATCTAGGGCATGGGGTTGGGCATATGGATGGGCAATGGGTATCCGCGGGGTTCCGACCCGCTCTCTACCCCTAGAGTGTCCAGGATCACTGCGAGGACTCTCCGCTGGCTGAGCCTCACCCTTCTCACCTCTCCTCACAGCCTGCCAGCTCTTTGTTGTCACAGGTGATCGGGAAGCACTGCCCGATCGCCGAGGCGTCGTTGTCATCTCTCCGGTCGTTCCGCTACCTCCGCCGGAAGTGATGTCATCACCGGAACCGGAAACTCCGCCATCTTGAGATGGATCCCCATGCGGGATCTCTTCTTCCAGGACAACGTCCGGAAGTTCCGCTGCCTTCTCTTGCGCCACCTGGGCCTGACACCGCCTTTCCTCCATGGATGCCGTCACCGGAGCCTGGTGAGAACAAGGGCTGCTCTTACCGCTCTGAAGGGTGGGTGTGGATCGCCCATCACCACTGGACCCGCCGGTCCCAGGAATGGAAGGACTTCGTCTTTCGGCTTTCCGCTCCACTGGCGACACCCGACTCTGCTCACCGATACTCCCGGTAAGTGGTAATTTCCTCCCGTTTTCCCCACAGGATACTGCCAAGGGCCGGATCACTGCACCGGGCAACACCCTGGGTTCCTCATCGGAGGAATCCGCTTCCACTCTGCTCGGGGTCACCGTTCGCGGCGACCGCCTTTTAGTCTCTCGGTCGGTACGCTGACCGACCGCTCCTTTCTCCTCGGGTTCGGCCTTAGCAACCGGCCCGATCCCCATTCTCCGGGATCCGCACTTTCCTTCCACAGTGCACCGGGGGACCCGGCGGACAGCCTAGCCGTATCCCCCGCGGGTTCAATAGTCTGGATGGGCACAAATGTAGGCATAGGCCACAAGTACTGTGTACCACAATGCGGGCAGCGCGCCGCCGTGCCCACGGTACCGCCGGGTAGCCTGCATTGTAGGCAGAGGCACACCACAGTCTCGGTGCCCGCCACCCGAATCACCAGTAAGCCTCCTGGTGCTGAATATGGTTGAGTGGAGACCATCGTATTGACTCCTGACTGACAGGCCATTGTCTCAGTAGGAGATACTTGCAGCAGCGGTCTGTTCTGTGCACTGGTTCCACGTGACTGACAAGCAGGGGTTGAATTGCCAGCCACTCCCTTGACTAGCTCCACCCTCATCTGACAAAGCTGGAAACCACCCCCACTAGTAGCAATTATGGGCGGTTCCCACAGCTTAATAGGGTGTCCTGTAATTGAGGCCGCACCTTTCACAGTCCTGGAGGGCGCGGCCACAGCTTTCGCGCCATTACCCCCAACAGGGTGGGGTTCTTTCTTTGGCGCCAATCCCGGCCAACTGTCTGCAACTTTTGCAAATGCAGAATTCTCTTCAACGAGCCCACGCGGTCTCCCAGGGAAGCGGGAGCCGCCATCTTGGTTTGCATTCCCAATCACTTTAGCAACTGAGGTAGATTTTTGTATAGCGCTCACCGGCTGGCAAGCAGATCCTTCTTTTCCACCACCCACAATCACAATGTCCTCAACACTGTCCTCCAGAGTAGCACCCCGCGGTCCTAGGCAGGACCAAAACGGTGCGGCCACAGCCTTAGCACCACTCCACAGCAGGCTCGTGAAAGTCATTTCCGTATCATGCTCTTCACCCGCACACACACCATGTGCGCTCTCTCCATTAGCCTCCATCCGCCATCTTGGACCTTCCGCACCGCGCGGATCCTCCATTCTTGCGGTCTCCATTCTTTCACTGTACTTATGATTATTGTACATGGAGCTCCTCTCTGTGGGGCAGCTACCACACCGGAACAATAAAGATTACCTTGATGCACCAACTTGTGTACCTAATGTAGGCTGGACTCGTGTTTGCACTACCTCTGGCTAGGCTCACTCTCTCTGTGTCTGCTGTATCTCCTTCCTCCCAGTCTGTGCTCCCTTCGGTAAGTGGTCTGGAATGGGCTAGAGTACTCTGGCTCTTCCATGCAGTACTTGGGCGTCTACCTACTGTTGCTAGCCTAGCGCAGACCCTCTCCAGAATTCCTGACCACGTTAACAGGCTATCCCTTTAGGCATCCTACCAACTAGCACTGCCTCAATGTGAATAGGACAGCTATAACCCGGCTCCAAACCCCCAACTCCTTTCAGGCCCCTAGGTCTTCCCTGCGAACTGAAAAACTCCATCATCCCCCTGACTACCCCTAGGTCCATCCCAATGCAGCACAAAGTGGCAGCAGACACTCTCCCTGTTTCCAAGTGACCTACCAAAAGCCTGTCCTGTTGACAGGCCTCTCAGCAGCGCCTCCAAATGTAACGGATTTTCTGACCTGGCCTGACCCACCAAATCTCACATTGGCCCCTGTGGTCTAACCAGCCCCCATTACAGTGTGGTGTCTGGTGGTGCACCTGTTGGCAACAGGACTCCTGAGTCTCCCGCATGATGTTGTGTGGGGATTGCCAACACAGACAGGCAGCTGAAGTAGTGTGCTTGAGTCCTACCTATATCCAGTGCAGCGCCTCCACCTCATCAGGATCCCAGCGTCTGCTTGTGGATGGTCCTGGTGAGGAACTCCTCGGTGGTGCACTCCTCTGTGTAATCACTCCACACTTACACACGAGGGTATGATTGAACAAGATCATCTTTATTGCAATGAGGTGGGCCAGCTGCCCCTCACAGCAGTTGTGCTCAGCCGCTCATGCTCACCGCACTTCCCTTTGAAAGGTATCTCTTCCCAATATGGTAGATTCCCTATCTCCCTTTAGAGAGATATTCCCTGTGCCAGGTCCCTGGTCACAGTCTAGTGAGCCGCCTCCTCCCAAGTCTGTACTCAGACTTGCTCCTTGCTTCAACATCTACAACCAACTCTACTGAACTCCACTGAACTCCTAACTTTAGGCAGTGCTGTGCCTTATGTATCCTCTGGGGGCATCACTAATTATAGATTCAGAGTATGTGGCCACTCCCATCCATACATAGGGCACCTCACCAGGGTGTGAGGGCAAACCTCCATAATTACTGCTGGCATGCCCATAACTTACCAGGCCTTACTGTCAGCAGGAGAGATGACTGTAATCCATTTTACAGCATGGTTACATATATATATACACATTCTCTTCTTTTCCACTCTCTGTTCATTACTTCATCTTATTTTCCCTCTTTAAAATTCCTCACACTAAACCGCCAGTTCCACCATGCTGTACTTGCCATTTGCATTGCATTGACCTCCTGTTCTTACACTACCATAAACGCAGCTATAGATTGCATGTTATAAAGGGTACGGCGACGACGACGCGACCGCCGTCCTATAGCGTTTCCTGCACTCTGGTGCAGGAGACAGGAGCAGTGGAGGCGTGGCAGTGACCAGTTCGCCCTCATTGGCTGAATGGCTCACGTGCCACTAACATCACGCGCCGATCGCTGAAGAAGTCAAAATTCTTTGGCTTTCAGTGATCGCGACCGTGTGACATCAGCCGTCGTGCCCACTTGGTCACCCGCGACAGACTGCATGTACTTGTTTCGGCACTGCACAACTTCGCAGTCGCCATAGCCACTACTCTAAATGCAGCCTAAATTTTCTTTGCTACAAACCTTCTTTGACCCAAACAGGTTTGGCACAATTTACAGCTCTGTCTTTGCTTCTTTTCTTGACCCGCATGCTTATTCTGTACTCCAAAACTCACAGTACTCTAACCCCCAATCCTGGCTAAACTGTCAGGCATGATTTCTATGCTTTTGACCTTTAATCTACTGAATACCTCTGGAGGAAATCACACTCTTTAGCGGTTTTCCTTCACTATAAATTAACCCAGTCTAGCTTTAATGCTTCTCTTTTTTTTTTGCCAAACAGAGCTACTTTACAACTCTAATAAACCCCTGCAACCTTTTCTCTGTGACTCGTCTTTGACCTGCCTCTATAACATGCTTCCCTCCTTCCTTAGGCTACGGCCCTAGTGTTGGCTGTGGCACACACATCTGGCAGGCTGGCGGCGCGTGCAGCTGTATAAACCGCGATCTCTGGTCTGTGGCTGAGCTGCAGGAGATCGCGACAGGGGGGTGGCTTGGTGGGGGCAAGTCCATGATGTCACGCGGCTGGTTCGCCCTCATTGGCTGAACTGCCTGGGGGGCATGACCATCGCTCCGTCCCCAGTTGTAAAGACAAAATTCTTGACTTTTGAAAATCTGGTCATGCATCGCTGCTGCAAATAGCGCGTGAAGGCAGCTAGTGGAGCCAGCCCTATTGAGGGGCACACTGCAGCTGGCACCAGGTACTTAGTCTTATATAGGCATACCCCACATTAACGTACGCAATGGGTCCAGAGCATGTATGTAAAGCGAAAATGTACTTAAAGTGAAGCACTACATTTTTCCACTTATCGATGCATTTACTGTACAGCAATCGTCATATACGTGCACAACTGATGTAAATAACACATTTGTAACAGGCTCTATAGTCTCCCCGCTTGCGCACAGCTTCGGTATAGGTAGGGAGCCGGTATTACTGTTCAGGACATGTTGACAGGCGCATGCACAAGCTGCCGTTTGCCTATTGGGCACTGTGTACTTACTCGCGAATGTACTTAAAGTGAGTGTCCTTAAACCGGGGTATGCCTGTACTGCAAGATTGTGCTGATTATTAAAAGGTCAAGTAGAAGCTACCTGCAGAAAATTCCCTCTGTCCCTTCCACCCCTCTCTTTCCTAATCTTCCTCCTTGGTTTTATATTACTTTGTCTCTCTACCCCGCCAGTCATGCATTACAGTCATCCAGTCATGTGTTTCAGCTGCTCTTCTCCTCAACCTCCAGCACAGGCAGGCTTGACTCAATTCCCTCACTTACATCTCACACTTTTACTCAGGTTTCTGTCCTCACTCCTACCTTTTACTCATCTCTTTTGCCTGTAACTTTCCATCCCCTTTTCAGCATGCTATTTTCTGACCTATTCTTAAGACTAAATTTCTTGACTCCACCACCAATTCTAATTATAGCCCTGTCTATCTATCTTGTCTTTACACCTAAATATGTATACTATCAACTCAAGATTCACTACTTTTTCTGTAATTCTCCCAATTCAGAACATAGACTGTAAGCTCCTAGGGGCAGGAACTCACTTAGCCCTATGTTGTCATTAATTTGTTGCTCTTATCTCTATGGTTTGTACCTTATTTTCCCTGTATTATAGCTTTTTAAAGCTCTGTATACACTGTTGGCGCAATCTAAATTATATATAAATTATACATACATTGACACGAGTCAAGTTCATCCTAGAATTGTCATAAATTTGCTTCCCCCAATGTTTTTGTATTTTAAACTTTAGTTAAATGTTTTTGGGTGCAAAATAAGCTTAAAAAGGGAAGGGGGAAAAAAAGGAGCCCACCTGAGATAGATGTGATCTATACTAATAGGATATGTAAAGTAAATTATAATGACTCCTCTGTCCCCCTTTCCAATCCACTCTCCCAACCCATAGTTCAGGGTTTGGAGCTTCTCTGCAAATCAAATGTCACAACATTCATAAACTAATCGAATGTGAGGTGGCCGGTGGTATTGCCTACACTGGAGCGAAGGTAGATACATGTCATTTTTAAAACCTAAGCCACAAATATGCGCAGCTGTGAAAAAACATCACATTCACAGTGAATTCGAATGTCAGCAAAAAATTCGGCCATCTCTAATGTCAAGCCTGCAACTATATAGAATTGATTAGAACTAAATAATTTGTCTTATATGATTGCATTGGGGCTTCTTTGTTTACTGCTGTGTATTTGTATATAAAAAGACAGCATACATTAATGTAGCTGTTACCATAGTGCTGGAACTTTCAAATTCAATTAATTCCATGTTGATTTAAGAAGGCTAATGCCATATGTTTTGGGTCATTGTCTTGAAAGAACGTTTGCAATGTGGGAAAGAGTTTGGTGACAAAGTGAGATGCTATTTAAATGATAATTACATTATTGGAAGAATATTTTGTCCATTATGCCTGTTAATAAAGAGGGTAAGAGTTGCCTGGGAAAATGGTACCATGAGCATATATAGTAACATATGTTTCTATAATAGTTCAGAGTAACTGAACACAACTAATAAAAATCTTTAAATAAGCACAAAAGCTACACAAGGCCTAGCGCATTTACTTGAAATTCCCCCCAAGACATGAAGCAAAAGGTGGTGCTTGGGTTAACGTTTGATGGTGAGATAACTCTTGATATGGAAATGTGTTTAAGATCAACTGAAGTCTCATCAGTTAAAAAAAAATGTCTTCTGCTTCTAACCATGTACTAGCCTGGTCCAACCTCTTCTGTTAATTAACATTGTGTATCATAGGGTACACCCTGCAGTGTAAACACATACAGAAGCATAAAAGTTATTACATTACGTGAGAGTCAATTTGCAGTAAAGTTATGCTATTATTTGTCATGTTACTAAACTGGTGTACCTGAAATGGTCTTAGGTCGTTCCCAGCTCCTGTCTCATTTCTCTTGTGCTACTGTAGGTTCAGAGGCATAATCATGCTGAAATATCTGTCACACGTCAGAAGCTAATAACTCGTTGTTATACCTTCTAATCATATCCACTAGTTGCATTGCCTACCTGCAAACACAAATACAGACTATTACAAGTGTCCAGCTTCCCACACAGCAATGTTCAATACTTGTGTGAGATTATTTTAGGAGCCTGTCTACTTACTGTATTTTCAGTACAATACTGCATTGAAAATGACAAATATTGTACAAACTGTGTACAGAATGGCTCAACCAGTTCGCATTCCTTATGTTTTCCACTTGTGTGGTACCAAATGCAGTGCAAGGTTATACACACACAAGCATCTCACTACTGATTAAGCATCTCAATAGATGACATTCCATTCTTATGTTTATTTAATTTATTTATTTTCCCCATGAGAATTAAAATGACAAAACAATAGTGTAATTTATGTATAGTGCGCTTACATAAATATAAATCTAAACAATACAATACAATGTTTATGTTGTATGCTATATTTTAAACATACTTAACCTAAATCATTGGACTTACTTTTTCATTATGCAGCACCAAATATCTTTGTCTGTTTCTGCCAGACAAAATTGATTAAGGGGGTTATAAACTTTCACCTAAAAAGCAGACAATCACAGTGAACCACCACAAAATTAGTATCAAGTATCCCAAGCTATTTTTTGCATGATACTGTAGATCTTTGATCTACACTCTGATTCACTGGGCATGAACACACAAAAGATCTACAGAAAAAGATTTGCTGCAATGGTTCTGATTACAAAGCTGAAGAAAACAGCCAAACCCAAATGTACAGTAAAAGCTAGACATGGATAGCAACTTCTGTAAAAAATAAAATTCTGATCTCTGTTCCTGTCCATGGTCCTGCATATTTGTAACAGTACCCACCTGCTGTGGCAGAAATACAGAGACACTGCATGTTTCAAATGGACATCTTACTTGCCAGCATGGTCCATGAAGTATTGAATAGGCAACATGCAGGTAGTCAAGTGGAAGTACATTGCTTCTTATACTGTACCTGGTATACAGATGTAGCAGATGTTATTACCCTGTTAACATGAGTTAACACACACGTGTTAAATAACACGTTAGCTCCTTAACCATTAATTTCAATAGCACCACTGTTAAATAACGCGCCCGAATAAATGCAACGCATTGCATTTACGGGTGCAATAATATCTGATGCATCTGTAAGCAGCATAATCCATGGGTAATGAATGCCACATTTTAACTGCTCTTGCTGTAAAGAACCCTTTCCTTTGTTGCTCGTGAAATCTCCTTTCCTCCAACCTTAAGGGATGGCCCGAGACCTTAGTACTGCCCGTGGGATGAATAGTTCTTTTGAAAGCTCCCTGTACTGTCCCTGAATATATTTGTATATAGTTATCATATCCCCTCTTAGACGCCACTTTTCTAATGTAAATAAATCTGATTTAGCTAGCCTCTCCTCATAAATCAGATTGTCCATCCCCATTATTAATTTAATCTATTAATTTATTAATCTGGGAATTTAGTGAATAGCAGTTTCTGGCAAAAAAAAAAAGAAGTGTTATAGCTAGTTAAAAATACGTTTTAGTGCGATATTGCCATGTTATCAAAGCTTTTCAATAGCTACACATGCACTATCGCTTGAAAAGGGCACTTAACTAGCATTAATGCACTTATCGATGTGTAGTGAATAGGCCCCTTTGTTATTTATCACTAATTTACTCTAATAAAAATGTCATACTGGTACTTTAAATATACCTTTTAGTCATAAGAAGTTTTTAAGGGAATAAGCGATGGGTTACATTAAAATAAATCTGATATATCATATCATATGAAATAAATAGGAATAAGGGATGGGTTACATTGAATTTAGATTAAAGACACACACTTGCACAATAGTGCCGCCTTTCATTACTGCAGAGCACTACAACTGATACTAAGGGCTCTATGCAGTAAGCAGCGGAAAGGCATTTTTCGCCACTTTCCCGCCTAAAAAGCCTATCCGTATTCAGAAAGGAGCCAGAAAGTGGCGAGATTCAAAAAAAACGCCAGTTTGTTTGGCGGATTTTTTTTTTCCGTCGTTGGCGGGGCGAGAAGGCACTTTCCGCCTAAAAATCCAACTTTTTCCGCCACGCTGTATTCTAGTAGAGGCGAGTAGCGAAGCGGAGCTATTCGCCTCTCTAGAAAACCGTTTTGCTGGCGGATCAGCCACGCAAGAAAAAGATGGCAAGTTGCTGCTGAGAGGCAGCGGATTAGCGGCGGATCAGCACTTAGAAAAAATTCAGGCCTTTTTCCTGGCTGGGATTGATGCTGGGGGTCTCCGGAGCTGATACCATTAATATCAGCACCGGACCCCCCCGGCATGCATCCGAGGCAGAAAAAATGCATTTAAAGCCCACTTCATTACCTTAGCGGTTAACCGCTAAGGTAATGAAGGGGTTAAACAGTCGTGCCAGCTTTATTGTGGGTAGCGGGGGTGGGTGAAGGGGGTATTTGGCCCTTGTTGTTTGTTTAGGGCTTGCGGGGGGTTGCGGGTGCACTTAACCCCTTCACGACCGTAACGGTTAATACCGCTACGGTCATGAAGGGGTTAAGGCCTCCCGCTACCCACCCGCAAGCCCTAAACAACCACCGTTGGGGCTAATACCCCCTTCACCTACCCCCACTACCCACAATAAAAAAAATACACACACCAGCCCCACACTAACTAAATAAATATATATTTATGTATATAAATATATATATATGACCCCAACAACACCTATAACCCCTTAACATACAAATCAGTAATGGGTACAATGACTATTATCCACAAATGGATAATAGTGCAGTTGTCCATTTAAAATACATACAGAACAATAAAGACATTACATACATATAGCACTCACCCATGTGCGGTGAAGGCCATCCTCATCTTCATCTTGCCCATGCCCCATCCGCTTCTGCAAAACAGACACAAGAATAAAAACATCCAATGTAATGTCCCTAACCCCTTAATCACCATAGCGGTTATTAACCGCTACAGTCATTAAGGGGTTAACCCACCATCACCCACATACCCTCCCCCACTAACCCCCCCACCCCCTGAGGCCTAACCACCCTCACCCACTACCCACAAGGGAGGCCTACCACATACCCTTGGGGCCAATACCCCCTCCCCCCAACACATACAGTACAATAATGTGCCAAATTACTATTATCCACATAGGGATAATACATTATTTGGCCATTATTAAACACATTAAATACCGTAGTAAAATAAAGAAAATTCTACTAACCTCATCAATTAGAAGGCTCCGTCGCCAGCATCATCCTTGGGGTCCGTTGCCAAAATAATAAATATCCAATACATATCAATGACATTAACATACCAATGAACCCCTTAATCACCTTATCGGGTACTAACCTCAAAGGTAATTAAGGGGTGAAGCCATCCTGCAATGGCAACACCACTTATTCATAACATCCTCAATGAATTAAAAAGCAATTTCCTAAACAAATCTCATGTAATCATTCAATCTGAAGCCTCAAATGCCACTTAAAACATTGCATTTACAGTGTATACATGTAGCATAACATGTAAACTACATGTACACGCTGCAAATCAATGTTAACAATACAATAATCCAACTAAAATAGCCTGACATCACAAGAAGTATATTATGTAATCCAATAAAGTCACCATCAATGAATTAACAGACATGAATTACATCCCTAAACAATTAAAATACCATCCATACCAATTACACAATTAACTATAGCTACCGTTACAGAGAACAAGTTCAAAACATACAAAAAAGGACACCAAAAATTACAATATACTAAAGCAAGCCTCTCCATAACCTACAGTACAGCATAGAAGCCCAAAAATTACATCTCTCTAATAATAAAATACATTTAACACACATTTATGCATAGCAGCATAGCCACAATCATTTACAATACAGTAAATCAAGCTTTAACAACACTATCATTTCTTACCCTGTATGTATATATCTCTCTAGACATACATACATACATACATACAGTGGCAAGAAATGATATGCATAAAAAATAATTAACACATGAAAAAGCAAAAAAAAAACACAGTTACATTAAATACATTTCTTTATTTAACTTACCATTACTTGACCCCACGACTCCCGTTGATCAGCTTACTCACGAACCAATCCACGAACAGGAACCCATAAAATAATAAACCAGAAAATAATAAACATTAAAATAATAAAACACGACAATCCAGGGGTCTTCAACTTGTAATCCATCTTCATCTGTATTCTTCTATCTTCTTCCGGGGTCTTCTTCCCGTCTGCTGCCACGCCCTGGTCTTCTTTCTTCAGTAGGAGGTCCTTCCTCCTCGGCGTCAATCTGAGGCTTCAGATTGAATGATTACATGAGATTTGTTTAGGAAATTGCTTTTTAATTCGTTGAGGATGTTATGCATAAGTGGTGTTGCCATTGCAGGATGGCTTCACCCCTTAATTACCTTTGAGGTTAGTACCCGATAAGGTGATTAAGGGGTTCATTGGTAAATTAATGTCATTGATATGTATTGGATATTTATTATTTTGGCAACGGACCCCAAGGATGATGCTGGCGACGGAGCCTTCTTCTTGATGAGGTTAGTCGAATTTTCTTTATTTTACTACGGTATTTAATGTGTTTAATAATGGCCAAATAATTTATTATCCCTATGTGGATAATAGTTATTTGGCACATTATTTTACTGTACGTGTTGGGGGGAGGGGGTATTGGCCCCAAGGGTATGTGGTAGGCCTCCCTTGTGGGTAGTGGGTGAGGGTGGTTAGGCCTCAGGGGGTGGGGGGGTTAGTGGGGGAGGGTATGTGGGTGAGGGTGGGTTAACCCCTTAATGACTGTAGCGGTTAATAACCGCTATGGTGATTAGGAGGTTAGGGGACATTACATTGGATGTTTTTATTCTTGTGTCTGTTTTGCAGAAGCGGATGGGGCATGGGCAGGATGAAGGTGAGGATGGCCTTCATCGTGGCAGCCGGACATGGGTGAGTGCTATATGTATTTAATGTCTTTATTTTTTTTATTATTATTATTATTTATTGTTCTGTATGTATTTTAAATGGACACATGCACTATTATCCATTTGTGGATAATAGTAATGTTGCCCATTACTGCATTGTATGTTGTGTATTGCTGCTATGTTTATTGGGGGCATTTGTCCCCAATAAACATGCTATTATGCGTTAACCCCTTCATTGCCTTAGCGGCTATCGGCTATGGTAATGAAGCAGTATTAATGTATTTTAATAATATTGTGCGGGAGCAGGGTGCCCCCTGAGCTGAACCGCATTTATTTGTGGCTCAGAGACCCCCTGCTTCCCGAGTTACAGGCCCCGGTTTGGGATATCGGTTACAGTGTGGACGCCATGTTTGTTGCGGGCACGTAGCGTATGGGACGCTATAAACATGGCGGCGACACTGCCCATCCGATCACACATACCGGGGCCTGTAACTCGGGAAGCAGGGGGTCCCTGGTCCACAAAGTGATGCGGTTCAGCTCGGGGGACCCCCTGCTCACTGTACAGTATTATTAAATAAATATTAATGCTGCTTCGCTACCATAGCAGATACCCTGTAAGGTAAGGAACGAGTCTTTATTGATATGTGTGTTTTACTCATAGTGTAGATGTGCAGAGGGTCTCCGGAGCTGAAGCGCTTTTGTTTTAGGTCCGGGGACCCCCTGCTTCCCGAGATACAGACCCCTTTATGGGGTGCCGGTATCCCTTTGCTTTGTTTACATTCCGCGGTCACGTGATCGGGACCTTTAAATGCAGAGGGATACCAGCACCTCATAAAGGGGCCTGTATCTCGGGAAGCAGGGGGTCCCCCGACCTGAAACCAATGCGGTTCAGCTCCGGAGACCCCCTGCACATGTACACTATGAATAAAAGTTGTTTTAAAAATAATTTTTATTGTGCTGATGTTTGCGCCGAGAGAGCAGCGGATCTCTCTCTGCTGCAAACACAACTCGGCAGGGGACGGCTTCTCGGCAGTTTCTCGCCAGGCAGCCGTCCCACCACCGGTTACACGCCATTTCGTCAAATGGTGGTGGCTAATTCATTCGCCAGGGATTCGCCCCTTACAGCATACAGCCAGTTTAACACGCCAAAAACATGGCTAATTGCTAAACTGGCTAATGCATTTTTTCACTGCTTACTGCATGATACCCTAAAACTCAATTTTTTTTCCATTTGCGGTTCATTCACGTGTCAGTTGTGGTCGCCGCATCCAATCAGAAAAACACAAATATTTCCCAGAGATTAAGGCTTTGTTTTTTTTGCAGACACAGGTACATTAAGTCTGACTACATGTGTAGCAAGTAAACAATATTACGCCTGTTACTGTATAGCATGGTTGATAACATGCAACATCACACCATTGGTATGAAAAAACATGCAATGTTACTTATGGCTCCAAAGCCATAAGAAATTATATATATATATAATGTCAGTAATATTGCCTACTTCATTGTTTTCTTCAAGCTGTGCTGCCACTTCCACAGTACACTTGAAAATAAAAAACTTTTGAGGTTTTGAAAGCTCTGTACGCTATCATTCAATCTATGAAGAATTCTAAAGTTGGTCCACTAAAAGTATCACAACCTACAGTACATTGAATCTCCCTTACATACATTTATTGACAACATTAAATTATATTTCATTTTCTGCATATGTTCTATATTTGTTTTGGTATATTTTCTACATAATATTAATTTAAATAATTATTACACTAAAAACAGGTTTATTGTCTTATGTTTTATGCAAAACAAAAAGCATTCATATTTACCTGGGTTTATTTGTACTTTATAGGGGGGGGGGTTGCATGTATGAGTACATTTCAAGCATATTGTAGTAGATTTTAAAGGTTTGCTAACGTGGTTGTGTGTGCTGGCTGAAAATAATAATATTTTGGATACTGGAACAGATTCATTTTTATAATGTAACTTTTATCATGTTTCACTATAGTTGTAGAAAATGGAATATGTTATTCACATTTTACATTAATTTGCCTACTCAAGAAACTTGACATAAATTATTGGAAACCACCTCAGCAATTTACCTGAACCAGATATTACTCAGCTTTAAAGCAAAGATAGTGCAAGATTCATGGTTCTTTTCTTCTTCTTTATGTGTGAGCAATGGAGCAGAAACACTTGGTGCTTAAGACAGATAGCCCTCATCATTGTAAGTGATTACGTCTGAGAGGCAAAAGCTTTTAGCTTTTATTGTATTTTCATATCTTCATTACTTTGTACAGTTTAACTTCCTAAAATCCAGGGTGCAAAGCTTTATATTATTAAGTGGGGCTGATTTTAGAAATAGATTTTCTTTCACTAATACAGTATATAGTCTTATTATACAATATTTAGAGATGAAAAGTATTTCATTTAAGAAGAAAGAAACTAAATGGAAAGGTAGTAACATTATGAAATAATTGAAACTATACTATACATACAAGAGGAAAGTGCCCTTATTCTGCACAAAGGCCACAAAGACGTGTAGAAACACATTTAAAAAGCAGTGTCACAAACATTTTATGGAATAGCATGGCTTAGTAATGATGGGCAATAATCATTAACTGCCTTTAAACATTTGATTTTTTACATGATGATTTTTAGTGTTATTTTGACATTATTTCCCAGCATAACCAACTGTCAGGGTTCGACAAATGCACCCGACCGCTTGCCGCGGGCGTGTGCATTTGGCCCACAGGCGAGTCTATTACCAGCGGCGGGTGCATTGGCGTGTGCAGCGTCTCCCGGTATTCATGTGATGTGTTTCCCCCTTCAGCTCCCGTCAAAATGGCCATGCGGCATCAAATGACTCCGTATTGCCATGAAAATGGGATGCTACTTGACGTCACAACGTTGTCGTCCTCCTCCTTCCTTTTTCCCACCCGTCATCCATCCTGGGGCAGTTGTCCCGGGCGCGGAGGCTGGACCTGACCTCGTGTCAGTGTCCGTGTCTGTTTTTTTATTATTAACTCTTTTGTAATCATAAGGATTATGAAGGCATGTGTTATGCATACCGTCATGTCACATAATGAAACCAAGGTTTTAATAATACTAACACCTCACTTTAATCTAACTAATAGAAATGTGTAAATTTGCTTAGATTTAGTTTGCAAACCTTTTTCTTTTGTTGTTTTGTTTATCATTTTTGTGACCCCAGTTTGTGGGACAGAAGTTGTACTGAAGATCTCAAAATGACACTATAGAGAAAGACCTATTTATTAGAGTAATGGTGGACTTTAAGTATATGTCTTCTGAGGTATCTCTGGTGTATTGAGACGAATCTCAAGGTAATTTGTGTTGTTTAGGAGGATGAGCAGGGAAGAGGGAAGGAGGTAACGAGGGAGGGAGGAAAGCAGGGAATGAGGGAGGACAGATACACACTGGAGAAATAGATCTTTTTTTTCACTGGTATTACTATAGATTTTTTTTTTTTTTTAAATATTCTTTTTGCTTTTTTGTGTATGGTTTGGGTCAGGACCGGAAGGGAATATAATATCAGTCTTTGAAACTGATGAGTAATGTTACCATAAGTAAAGGCTCAGATAGCAAAGCTGGCAAAATAGCACCAGCTGTCGTAGATGTACCAGTAGCTTTTACTACAGTAGTACAGCTGTTGTACTGTGTCACCTTCCGCTGTGGTGTGTGCGCAGGAGGCTGCCAATACAGTTCAGCCTATGTAGGGAGAACAAGTTGTGAATGAGTTGATATTGGAGGAGGTGATTATTCCATCTCCTTCAGTCACACTTAAGAAGTAGCTCTGTGTTCGAGAAAGTAGGTACATACGAGGTTGTGGTGTCATTTTCTACAGTATTTGGAGTGTGAGCATCTGTCAGGGCCACCTTTGACTGCAGCAGTCTTTTGTGTTCTCATCTTCAACTGATTCTATCTCGCTAGTGACAGTAAGTGTTGATGCTTCCTCTGTCCAAGCTCATGAGTTCTTTCACCAGATATGTGAGCAGGAAATTCGGCAGCATGTGTTTTGTGTGTATGCATGCCAGGGTTATGACAGTGATTCCAGACCAAAGACCAGTTCAGCACTGGTGTGGAACCCCTTAACAGTTTTTTAAATCAGTTTCCCTATCACTAGTTTCAGCTGCACCACCAGAATCTACTATGCCCAACACTTTATTCTGCTCTAGCGAGGGCTGAGGAGACATCAGCGGAGAATGGTGCTGTGGATATTCAGAAGCAGGCACTGCTGGAAGGAGGAATGGGTAGGACAGTATTAAGGAATATGTCTCTTCATGATGTTACTGCTGGAAACCAGACAGTTTCAGGTGTTCCAATAGTTGCGAAAGAGGGTAAGCTGAACAGTTTTTGTAATTGTGGCTTTTTAAGTAAACTTAGTGAGGAGCATCCTTTGAAAGGTGAGTGGAGGAGTGTGGTGGTGTCTCAAGTTGACATTGCAGATGGTACGCCATCCTTCACATCATCCCCAAGCAAACAGGATCATGTGTGCATAGTCAATGACCGCGTTCTTGGTGTAGCAATTCTTTGAATCCTATTCTACTGAGTCCTCTATGGTGCAGTGGTGGAAAGGGGCAGGAGCTGGTCCTACTTGGAGAAGATTTTACTGTACCGCCATCTGCAGCACAATCACTGTGACATCTGATAGAAGCATTTTAAGTAACCCGCTGCCTCCACTTCTTCCAGTTGCGAGAATACAACTGTGAGTCACCATAGGAGAGCCATCTCCACCACCGCCAACCTACAAGGAGTTGGCAACTCACACTTTCACTAAGACAGCATACCAGGCATAAACAAGCTCCATGGACAGCCCCTAAAAGGATAAGTAGAGCAATACAGAGTAAGGACAGGGTTCAGTGTCACTAAACCAGCATTGTATCCATTTGCAAAGCAGGTCATAATGGTGTATTGTCTCTTCTGTGGTTGTGTTGTTAATATGGGTGAGTTACATGAGGATGTGCAGACATAGATT
The DNA here is from genome assembly GCF_040206685.1 of Ascaphus truei. Classification (NCBI taxonomy): domain Eukaryota; kingdom Metazoa; phylum Chordata; class Amphibia; order Anura; family Ascaphidae; genus Ascaphus; species Ascaphus truei. Next base: position 368,066,545 of record NC_134486.1, read on the forward strand.
ATCGACAAGCAATAAAGGCTGTGCCATCCGCGCAAGTTTAATTATTTGGAGATGTCATGGGCAATCTTAATGTTTGCAGAAGTCCACCCTACTCAAGTAGGTGCCAGTAGAGATCTATCACCCTTTTCATCTGCACACGGAAAGCAATTGGTTCATTAAATTACTCTGGCCTACTCTTGCCCTAGGCTCACTCAGTGTCCCTTACTGTTGGGGCATTGTCATTATAGAAAACATGGATTTTAATTTATGATATTAACAAAGATGTGCACTAGCTTCTGACATTGTTTCATCAAGTGCTACATGCAATGGCAAAAATACACAGTGAAATACCTATACTGTATATCTCTTAAATAAAAGGTTCATTTAGTTTAACACTTTGGCCAAAGCATTGTAAGCCTGTGAGCCCCTTCAAGGCATGACCACCAAAGTGTTAAACTGAATGACCCTTTTATTCAAGAGATATATAGATATTTCACTGTGTATTTTTGCCATTGGATGTAGCACTGGGCCCTGTTTGTGTTTGTTTGTATTATATATTGCCATGCTCAGTAGCACTCCATTTCTGGCATTTATATGTGTATATATATATATATATATATAGTGGTATATATTATATTATAGTATATTATATATATATATATATAAATATATAGTGGTAATATTATATTATAGTATATTATATATATATATATATATATATATATATATATATATATATATATATATATATACAAGAAAGAAGTGATTAAAGTAGCGCCAATCGTGAAACAGTAGATAAATATGTGATATTAACAAATAAATAATTCAAACTACCTACAAAAATAAAATTAAAATAATTCCCATAAAAATGTAAATTAATTACAAACTAGAATATACACTCTAATATCACAAATATATATACACTAGCTGATATACCCGGCGTTGCCCGGAGGGCGTGAGGGTGGGTCGTGAAAGGCAGGGGGGGGCGTGAAAGGCAGGGGGGGCGTGAAAGGCAGGGGGGGGGCGTGAAAGGCAGGGGGGGGGCACGTGAAAGGCAGGGGGGGGGCGTGAAAGGCAGGGGGGGGGCGTGAAAGGCAGGGGGGGGTGTGAAAGGCAGGGGGGGGCGTGAAAGGCAGGGGGGGGCGTGAAAGGCAGGGGGGGCGTGAAAGGCAGGGGAGGGGCGTGAAAGGCAGGGGGGGCGTGAAAGGCAGGGGGGGCGTGAAAGGCAGGGGGGGCGTGAAAGGCAGGGGGGGGGCGTGAAAGGCAGGGGGCGTGAAAGGCAGGGGGGGCGTGAAAGGCAGGGGGGGCGTGAAAGGCAGGGGGGGGCGTGAAAGGCGGGGGGGCGTGAAAGGCAGGGGGGGCGACACACACACACAGTGTCACACACAATGTCACACACACACACACACACACACACACACACACACACACACACACACACACACACACACACACACAGTATCACACACACACACACAGTGTCACACACACACACACAGTGTCACACACACACATAGTGTCACACACACACACACACACACAGTGTCACACAGACACACAGTGAGACACACACACACGTCACCTAGAGCGACACACACGCGACACCTACCTCTACTTCCGGCCGCCGCCATCTTCTCACTCGGCGCCGCGAGGGAAGAAGGGTGTCCTTCCGGTTGCGCCGCCATCTTAGGCGCCGCGAGGGAGGAAGGGGGTCCGCTGCCTGTTCCCCCGCCAGGGATGGAGATGAGGCACCGCGAGGGAGGAAGGGGGTCCGCTGCCTGTTCCCCCGCCGGGGATGGAGATGAGGCGCCGCGAGGGAGGAAGGGGGTCCGCTGCCTGTTCCCCCGCCGGGGATGGAGATGAGGCGCCGCGAGGGAGGAAGGGGGTCCGCTGCCTGTTCCCCCGCCGGGGATGGAGATGAGGGGAGCGCCGGGAGAGGTGAGCGGAGGGGGTGTAATGTGCGCGCGTGTGCACAGGGACAATAAAGGTAATGGACGCGTGCGGGCGGTGTAATGTGCGCGGCGGCGGGCATATATGAGCGGTTTAGATGGGCATGTGGCCAGAGAGCGGGATGAAAAGAGATGATGTGCACAGGGACAATAAAGGTAATGGGTGAGTGTGAATGTGTGGAATGTGTAAGATGTGTGTGTGTGTACATAGGGGTGAGAGTGTGTGTGTGTGTGTGTGTGTGTACACATGGGTGAGTGTGTGTGTGTGTGTGTGTACACAGGGCTGACTGTGTGTGTGTGTGTGTGTGTGTGTACAGGTTGTTGTTTGACGGGTGAGTGTGAATGTGTGTGTACACAGGGGTGACAGTGTGTGTGTGTGTGTGTGTGTGTACAGGGTTGAGTGTGAGTGTGTGTACAGTGTTGAGTGTGACACTGAGTGTGTGAGTGTGAGGGGGTGACTGTGTGTACAGGGTTGTGTGTGAGTGTGGGGGGTGACAGTGTGATATGTCAACTTACCAAGGAGTCCTCAGAGGTTCTGGGCGTGTGGTGTGACTGCAAGTGTGTGAGAGTGAAGGAGGTGATGTCACAGTGGGGCGTACCTCTTGGCCAATGAGAGTCACGGACCAATCAGATTCACCGCAGATAGCACTAACCTCACTAACCATTCGATTTTATATATTAAGATATAAGTTGAAATAATAAATAGTCCAAGTGCAATGTCCAAACCCTACGGTAAGTCTTGAAAGATGATAACAGGATAATGTACAGGATCCAGGGGTCCACGGCAGCTCTCAAATGGAAGAACCAGTTCCAATGCAGAATCTATAAGAGCAAAAAAATAGAGAGCGCACGCCCCATAGTGTAACACTGAAACATTTAATATGGGGGGGGAAGGGTGGGGGGATTAAAAACACTCACAATATACAAGTGTAAATAAAGCAGTTTGTGATATATAATCACCACCGAGGCAGGTAACGTCTCATGACAGGTAAGCAGTCCAATATCAATACTGGAACAAGGCGACATCGCGTCATCACGTTGCATGCACCCTTTACGGCCGGAGAGTGCATGATGTACTATTGAGGCCAGCTCCGATACCATATTACATGGAGGACTTCGAGTGATCTTTGAAAGGATTAACGCTGTCGGGTGCCTTGTTCCAGTATTGATGTTGGACTGCTTACCTGTCATGAGACGTTACCTGCCTCGGTGGTGATTATATATCACAAACTGCTTTATTTACACTTGTATATTGTGAGTGTTTTTAATCCCCCCACCCTTCCCTCCCCATATTAAATGTTACAGTGTTACACTATGGGGCGTGCGCTCTCTGTTTTTTTGTTCATATATATATATATATATTTATATATAGTGGTAATTTTTGTGGCTTAAATTTGAGTTTACTGGGTATTTGTGTGATTGTTTGCATCAAGGTCATTTTTTAGTTTGGGATTGTAGTATGGTGCACCATTGTTTATTTTTTTGAGTGATGGCATATGATGTTACACAATCCCTTACTATTCTCATCTCTACTATACAAATCCTCCTGCTACTTACTTCTTGTTGTCACTCCCTGGTCTCTTCTTCTGACATGGAGTGAACACTACTACTTCTCTTGTTGTGCAGTGTTGCTGTTACTGAGCCTCCACTCTCAGTTGTATTTACAATTAATGTAAATAAAAAAAGTAAAAACATTAAACAAAATATATATTTTTTTGGGGGGGGGGAAATGTTTGCTTTTCACATTTGTTTTGTATATTATTATGTGCCTCAAGTTAAGTGGGACCCCACACATGATAAACAATTATAAACCACCCTTCAGAAGACAGTTAGACACCCTGGACCTCTGTGGAGGGTACCCTGCCCTTGGACTTTACAATCCTAGCTAGACAGGAAAAATATGGGGAGGGAGGCATGCTACCTGATTGGCTATCTTCCTTCCCTTTTTGATAACATCGCATCACATGGTATTCTACCAATCTGATTGGTAACTATACCATGTGATGGCTTCCATTTTGTTTTTGCTGAAGTGATGTCATCTTAAAGGGAGGGAAGCATAGAATAGCTGATTGGCTGGCTTCCCTCCCTTTAATATGACATCACATCCTTAAAAAAAATCAAAGCTGTCACATAGCACATCAACCAATCGGATTGGGAGTGTACCATTTGTCAGTCAAATTTGACGTCACCGACCTTATATAAGGCTTGTCCCATCTCATTTGAACCCAAGAAGCTGTTTAAGCAACATGTCTGGGACCCTTTGGATTAAAATGAATAGAAGAAAGAAAAGAAAGAAGATCTGAAGAACCCACTGGAGACTCCTATTCAATCAACAGAGGATCATGGACTTCTTCCCATCATGGTGATGAGGAGCATTGCAGCATTGGTCAAGAGTTGGTGCCGCAGTAACATGAGGAGGGTGAATCCCGGCAAAGGTAAGAAAAGCAATGGCTTTATTGGCAAATACTTGTTTTTATTTCATTGTAATGTATTTTATTTTGTGTTTTATTTTTAGGTTGCCCATTCATTGACATTGTGGCAATCCATGCCCATATTATGGCTATGGTTTACCACAATCACACTGAATGGGTAGAGGATGTGGGGTTAGTTTCCCCAGGGAGGGTGGTTGGGCCAACTGGGTGAGTAGCGGGAGGAATAACCCCTTAATTGCCATAGCGGTTAATAACGGCTAAGGTGATTAAGGAGTTAAATGTTATTTTTTTTTATTTTACTGTTGGTGCCAAGTTAAGATGAAGAGGACAAGGACAGACTTCCCCCCTGGAAGGGGTAAGTAGAACTTTTATTTACTGTATGCTGGCTGGGTAATGTTTTATGTTTAATGCAAATGTGCTATTATCTAGCTCTGGATAACAGGAATGTTGACCATTATTGTACTGTATGTGTGTGGGGGGAATTTGTTTGAGGTAGAGGGGGTGGGTAATGGGTTTGTCGTATTTTAATGGTTATTGCGGGTAGAAGAGGTAGGTGAAGGTGGTGGTTGGACCAGTGTGGGCGGTTAGGCCTCCCGGGTGGTAGCAGGAGGGGTTAACCCCTTCTTTACCATATATTAAAACTTGTCCAGGGTTGTCTGAGAGATATGTATCAGAAGAATGGATAAAGTGCTGTAGCTACAGGCTGTGGCAGTGTTCACAGTGATTGGTGACACCTAATTGTAATTTTCCAATTAGCCGATTAGAGTCTGCTTGTATGCAAGTTGATGTTAATCTACACAGTGTGTAACGGGGGTTTATCCTTTTGGTCTTTGGAATTGGTTTGTAGATATGCCTATTCGTTATACTGTATACAGACCAAGAAAAACCTGGTAATTTAACCAGGTAAATAGATAGTGGTATTCAGTAGAATCACTGTTAAAAAGGGTGCCAGGAGCATGATGATAGTTTTTAGGGAGCACTGTCCAAGTCAGTAGCTACAGCACTACCGTAATTGAGTCCAACAAATTAAGTTATATGTGGAAGGCTACACTGTACAGTAATAGCCAGCTTTTGTCTAGAAGGCTTTCTCAGTGTAACAGAGGATAAGCACACAGCTGGAGCCACAGAAGTAGCCATGTGGAGTTTGAGGTGGTTGTTTAAAAAGACACTAAGTAGCAAAGAGACGCTAGAATGAGTAAATGAATAGTCCTGATACAGCAGTGTGTCAGTTAAGTGTTGCAGCTACAATAGCAAAGTGGACTGTGCGGCGGTGAGACTGAACACATAAGTAAATAGGAGATTTCTAGTGTTTGCTCACCGGGTAGTACACCAGGTTGCACACGGATTTGACCAGCACTACATTAAAGGCAGAGTGCTCATTCTAAGCTAGAGCTAATAGCAATACTGTATATCGTTAGACTTATAATAATAGCTGGAATGTGTATAGTCTGCTGTTAAGGAACTAAGTTAAGATATTACCCAGAGCTCCCTGAACGGTCAGACCAAACCTCCGTGGACTAGAGGGGGTGACGCAATGACATCATCCACGTGTTAATTAGTGAGACTAAAAATTGCAATAAAAAATTTCAGCCCATCATATACAAAGCATTGCATTTACTAGGATGGTAAGAAAAATAAATCATTAAATATTGTTAAACAAATTCATTATTCGCCTATGTTCATACAGTAAGCAATGCAATCAATTGATAATAGGTGTCAGTTATGGAAGGATGAGTCACAATTTTCTTAATTCCTTGATAAACATGCAAAGGTAAACATGTCATTTATTTTAAGATTTGAATAAATCAGGAGTTGTTATGAATAGCTGTGTATAGGATACATTGTATCTTTACTAGTACATGTAATATGAGGCAGGATACATATCCTACAAGTGGTGTAGTAGAAGAAGAAAAAGTAAATGGTGTGAACAAAAGAGTAAGGTGAAAGAGGGTTACAGAAGCTTGCAGTACACATTTGTTTAATAGTAGTGCTGATGTCAAAAGTATCAACTCTGCAGTATTTTACTACTACAGTATCTGTAGTGTTCATTTATATACTTTGAAATACAGTATTCTCCCTTCAGTCATCTTTCAGAAACATGCTACTTTCCATGCACACAGTACATTGTATACCATTAAATGGATCATGGAAACACAGTTGACCTCATTGGTTGGTAGTACTCTAATATATTATAATACTGTTTCACTTATTACAGGGAGGCTTCATTTATTTAATGGAAATCTCACTCAGAAGTAAGAGATCTCACTCAGGAGAATACAGCGCTACTGATTTTAACATTGTATACGTAATTCACTTGAATCTACTGTAGTTTCCATTCATATAAACCAGACACCTGCGATATGTCAGAGCCCACAACCTCTGACATGAGTGAGCTAAACCAACTGCTGGAAAGCTCCTCTGTCACAGCATATATTTGAGCTCTACTGCTCACTGCTCACACCCGAAGCTAATCATGCTCATGGACACTCCCCTTGGCTTCCTTTAAAAGCATCCCACTTTTACTTCCTGGGTGCAGTTTCAGCGTGCCTCCGCTTTAAACACAGCCTTGCTGTAGAGAATTTAATCTCTCTGTTTCACTTGCTGTTACCGGAACTTCTGCCTGCCTGACAACACTCAAGACTTCTGCTTGCCCTGATCCAAGCTTGCAAGACTATGTGTTCTTTGTGCCTGCCCAGACCCTTGCTTGTTAAACTGTTATCCTGTTGTGATACTGTTATTATTACTGTTATTATTATTATTATTATTATTATTATACTGCTACCCTGCTCATCTGTAACCAGGAGGCCAACCCGCAAGGCTGAGGCAGGATATGGGAACTGACCACAGGCCTAGGGACTGAGTCCTGATCAAAGAGGATATCTGGGTAACAGTCCAAGGTCAGAAAACGGTGCAGAAGTGTAGTCATGGTCAAGGTTCCAGGGTCAGGGCACGCGAGCGGTAAACAGAGTCCGAGTACACACACATTTTCAGTCGAGGAAAAGCTTTGCAGGAAACCAAAAGGGGTCCAGGAACACAAGGATCAGACACTGGCTAGGAGTGAATAGCTGCTATTTAAAGCCCAGGAAAAGTGCAGCTATTAGGATCCCCAACATGGATGCCTTCTGATTTCGCTGTCTTTACAAACATGGCAGCCAAAGCAGGAAGTCAGCCTCTTCGTGAGCTGGATTGCTCACACCTGCCTTCTCTCTCTATAAGGTTTCCATCCCCCTCTCTCCTTGCCTGTGCAAAGCACTTCCTACCTTGTCTCCTATTGGAAGCCTTGTTGATGTTTTGCCTGCCTTTGACCCCTGCCTGCCACCAGACTAATCTGCCTCTCTCTCCAGCCCTGACCCTGGAACTGTGACATCGACCATTCTCTCTCTCTCCAGACCTGACCACAGAACCAGACCCTACTATTATACTGATTCAGGATTTAGAATCCAGGTACGGGTTGGTCTCTACTCTCCACCTCTGACTAGCAGGTCTGTCTCCTTGAAAGTACAGATAATCTTCTCACAATCCAGGGGGAGCATGGGGAGTATAAACACAAGAAACAGCACTCTAAGTGTAGATGTACTTATAATTATAATAAATCTCAAGTGGAACTTGGCCCCTATGGGTGTCCTACTCACAAGAAGGTAGTGATATTCAAGCAGAGGTAATCAAGGACTGATCGTGGATATCAGGAAAACCGGAGTTGCCCCTTCATCGGGGGAATGGGACCTCAGCAAGAGAGAAATGCACGCACATAGCACAGATCATATGATTTCAACAAATTTATAAAATAACTCTTAAAAATGCACACTTACAGTGTTGCAGATAAAAAACAGCATGTAAGCTATAATAAGCTTAAAATGACCACTTGGGAGACAAATGCCGCCTCTCACCGCACCGGACCCGACGGGAGATCTGGCTGGACCCCTCGATCGTGTGCTGGGGACTCTGGATACTTTGCTCCGTCGCCGATTCCCTGATGTTGATGTCACTTCCGGTTGCGGTGTAGGCTGGGATTCCTCTCTCCACAGTTGCGTCACAGATGGGCAGAACCACATAGAGTGGAGAGAGGAATCCCAGCCTACACTGCAACCGCGAAACCGGAAGTGATGTCAACATCAACATAGTGTGGGGGTAAGGTGCTAATGGGTGACGTATAATGGTGAGTAATAAAGAAGCAAGAACCCACTATAAGCACTCAATACCCCCTGATGTATGATGTGAAAATTAAAAATCATTTTTAATGCTATACTAATTAAAATAATGGGTGTTAAAATTCAACAAATGACACACATTTATGATACCCTATAATGAATATATATGATATTCCGGGTAACTAAGTAAGGCGACAATTTGAGGTTAATTGGATCAAACTGTCCCAGGGAGGCGGTGTACAGTATTCCCTATAAGTGGTTAATTAGGTGTACGCTGGTATCAGTGAGGGGCTGTTCAATACCTGTCTCAGGTGTCAGACAGGTCCCAGATGGTGAAGGTGAAATGTGAAATAGATCATAATATGCTAGGTACAGACAAAAAGATCAGTATTTCAAATCAGTGTGTGCTCACTTTGCAAATCATGAATCCATAAATGGAAAGTATAGACTCTCTCTACAATCCAACATGTAGCCACCTAACAGCAACTGGTTAACTCCTGAATAGTAAAGGAGTGGGCTGTTAAACACAGAACACAATGTGCAGAGGCTCATAGACTCCTATAGGCAGTGTGGTTGTCAGTATACCTGTGCACATATTCATGAATGTGCGTCCACTGTCAGGAGTGCTAATGCCACTATAAAGCTGTGTATGGTGAAATACTGTACCCCGGCTCCCTGGGACAGTTTGATCCAATTAACCTCAAATTGTCGCCTTACTTAGTTACCCGGAATATCATTTTTATTCATCATAGGGTATCATATATGTGTGTCATTTGTTGAATTTTAACACCCATTATTTTAATTAGTATATCATTAAAAATTATTTTTAATTTTCACATCATACATCAGGGGGTATTGAGTGCTTATAGTGGGTTCTTGCTTCTTTATTACTCCCCCTGATTGTGAGAAGATTATCTGCATTTTTGGGGAAGAGTGAAGACAACCCCACCGGAGGGTAGAAGCAGGGGGGTGACATTTTTATTTATATTCACTGTTTTCATCACTTGATACATCACTTGTTTTATTGTCACATAATTTATTTGATAGTAGGCACCTAAGGATGTTAGCGCCTGTTTTTTCACTTTTGTCACATATTGATCCTTGAAAGTACAAATAACATATGCAGCCATAACAGCAGCTCATTACATCCTCCATCCTGGTTGAGGGTGGAATGACGCCACTTCGGCCATCTTGGCTGAGGGAAAAATTACCACAAATGTCGAACATCTTGGTAGAGGCAAGGAGCTCAGGGATGACAAAGTGTAGAAGAGGGACAGCCGAAACAGTGGGTCCTTACACCTGTCTTACTGCAACCTGTCTTACCTTTGCTTCTGTCTCATCCATTGTATAGTGTAGTGTTTATGTAATGTGTTTGTGTGACTACACCTGCTCCAGCCATCGGCATCCATTCCCTTCAGCCAACCTTTCACTCCCTTGCTAGAGATGGCCAAAAAAAATTGGGGCGGATTTGGATCCACAGTGGATAGGTCAGTTCCTTTGGTCCGTTTATTTCAACGGATCAATCCAGAAAAGGGCAATTCACGTTTTGCAGATTTTTTTATTATTTTTGCCAATGCACTCTGCGGATTCCGCAATCCGTTGCCGGATTCAGTAAGATTCAGTAATCCATTGACATATTTTTAAGAATCCACCAGTGAGTTGCTGAATCCGCAGATTGTATTCTACAAATCCATCAACGGATTATATCCAATGGTGGTTTTTGATGAATCCGCACGGATTAAAACCGACCAAATCCGTTTGGGGATTTTAATCCGCAAAATGGATTTTGGGGGGAAAATGGGAGAAAATCCAGGAAACGGATCTGGGCAGATTCGCCCATCTCTATACCTTGTAAAGTATATACAGGGTATTGTAGTTTCTTTTAATGTAAAGCAATATAACTTACTAAAGGGCAGCAGCATTTAGAATCAGATCAGCCTCTGTAATCTTGAGAGAAATGTGTCGTCCTTATTAATCATTGACATTGAGGGAGAGAGATCCTGATTCAAAAAATCTAGTTTTTCCTTCCCTGCCTCACAGCCCTGGCCTCTCTTGCCAGTTTGCCAGTTCATGATTCTCTAATTGTTGCTGGATCCTCTCTCCCTTTAGCCTTATATGTGATATTAAGGAAGTGCCACAATCTGCACCCACGTGGAAATGGCAAAACCTTTGTGCATGTGCACACACTTGCACATCCTTGACATTAGGCACTTATCCAAAGTTGCAAAGTGGTGAAACTTTGCAAAAAAACTTCAACCATAAATAACTTACTCACCAAGCTCCTTGTTTCCAACTTTTGTGATCATTTTGCTATAAAGATTGCTGAATACTGGTTATTTACAGGGGGGGTTGCCAGGATTGGTGTCCCGGGACCCTTCAGTCAGGGGGCCCGGCCGTGCCCGGTTTATAAAAAAAAAAAGTCAGGAAAAAAAATGTCAGCGACCCCCGTGAGCATGCACAGAGCCGAGGTTTTGGCACGCATGCGCAGGGAAGCAGGGTGTCCGGCCTCACTGCCTGCAGGCCCGCTCCCCCCGCTCCCAACGGGCAGCAGCCATGGAATTAGTCACTCAGTCACCCACCCAGTCACTAACTCACCCACCTACTCACCCACCCAGTCACTCACTCACCTACCCACTCACCCACCCAGTCACTCACTCACCCACCAAGTCTCTCAGTCACCCACCCAGTCACTCAGTCACCCACCCGCCCAAGTCACTCAGCCACCCACCCAGTCACCCACCCACCAGGCAGTCAGTCAAAGTCACCCACCCACTCAGTCAGTCACACACCCAGCTTGGCAGTCAGTCATTCACCAACCCAGTCATCCACACACCCAGGCAGTCAGTCAGTCACCCACCCAGGCAGTCAGTCAGTCAGTCAGTCACCCACCCAGGCAGTCAGTCACCCACCCATCCACCCAGGCAGGCAGTCATCTGTCTTTTGTTGAAAATATAAAAATAAATATTTTCTCGTGGTAGGTGCGCTATGGGTTCGGGGGGGCAGGCGGGCAGGGGGGTGCCCTGCTCCTTTCATTTATCCTAGGCCCCATGATTTCTGTTGGCGGCCCTGATCCCATATATATATAATGAATAGACAATACCGTTCTGTGGCTAACAAAATGCTTTTATTTGTGTGAGCTTTTGAGATACACTGATCTCTTCTTCCGGCGATGTTACAATGAATGAAGCCAAAACAAGGGTTTTTACTTTAAAACAGTGCATACTGGAATGTGATCTGTGATTGAAGTTTATCCCTTCCCCCTGTGCAGTATGCGTTTTATGACTTGCGGTGTTAAATGGTCCCTGAATGTTGTAGATGTAAGAGTCTGTGTGTGTGTGTGTGTGTGTGTGTGTGTATGTCTGTATGTACATAATATAAATTGGTAAAGAGCCCACAGTGTATACAGCGCTTTACAAAAGGTGTGTGTGGAGTGAGAGTGTATATCAATGGTGTGGAAATGTAAGAGGCTGTGGCATAAATAAAAGTGTGTGTAGATACTATGTGGTCCCTGGAAGTGAACTGGGGCACTCCCTTTACACAGTGCATGAAACTGAACAGAAGAATAAGGTCAAAAATAAATATACATATACCACACTTCAAAATGCTCAGTGTCTGCTGCTCAACCCCTGGAAAAGGACCTTCCCACGATCCTCAAGAAAACATATGTAGAAAGAGAGACAGAGGGGCGCAGACAAGGGTCAGAGTTAGTGTCAGACCAGTGGCTGAAAAACACATTCAATAGTGAACCAGTAATTAAGAGCACAGGGGTGATAGGAGTATGTACAATAAGTACTCACACGGGCCTGTGTGGTACTGGGTTGAACTATAGGTATCTTTATTTCCCTCCTTCTTGCTAGTCAATCATGCTCCTTCTCCCTCTGTACACCATGGATGGGCCACTCGGGGCGCATGTAGTGGAAGACAGCGCCACACAGATGATTAAAAATATGTTTATTTAGCAAGGAAAGTGAGATAAAAATTCACTCACATGTAAAAAACTGCTCAGGGACGCCGACGTCAACCTCCCGCTCTCCGGTGCAGTGTACTCCTGTTCGCCGCGTCCAGTCTACAGGACTGATCACCGTCAGTTCAGCCGCCAGCTACGGTGTCCTCGAGCAGACACACAACTTCTGGTCCAGGTCACTGCACACACAACACGTTTCGGATAATTAAATCCTTCGTCAGGCAGCCAGCTAATCTAGTGCTCCACAATCAAAGTATAATAACAAAGTCTCTTGTCTAAAATTGCAGCAGCAAACAGACTTTTAAAATTGCAGAGTGTTATTTATGGCTTATCTGTTTGTAGGGGATAACTATCCCAGGGTCTTTGGGTCGCTCCTTCAATCCTTCAGGAACGCCGGTTCCGGGGAGCAGGCTGTGTCCAGCTCGTAGCTATATATATATATATATATATATATATATATATATATATATATATATAACAAACAAGAATGTAACGCCAAAAATTAGTGATAATGTGCTATAGTGTGAACTAAATATAAACAAGTGTGATACTCACAAAATTGTGCTAATGTAACTGGTGATCACAAAAATGCCTAGCTAAAAAACCAATGAAGAAAATAATATTAAAATGCAATGAAGAAAATAATATAAAAATGCAATAATATTACATATACAATAAAAAGTATAAACCAGTCCCAATAAAAAGTCCAAAGGATATATAGAATAAAGTCCAGAGGCAGGGGAACTTCAGGCACTCTCAAACGGATGAACCACATCCAGTGGAAGCTGTAGAAAAGAAAAGAGGAGAGAGCGTACGCCCTATAGCGTAAAATTGTAACAATTTATTGGGGGGGGGGGTTGGTTGAGGGAGAGGGATAAGAATCGCACTCACAAGAATTCAAATAAAAATGCACGATTGTGAATTAATATCACAACCAAGCTGGAGATCAACGCTATCCAAGGAAAATGTCCACCGGAAACGTTGTCTTACCTCAGATTTAGACTTAAATATTGTTACCTCCACTCATTTTAAACCAGTATCGGTTAATAATTATGTGCATGCATCAAGCAATCACCATACACAATGGCTCAACAATATTCCTTTAGGGCAGTTCCATCGCCTTAAAAGGAATTGTAGTAGAAAGTGTGAGTTTTTGCATCAATCTAATGTATTAAGTGATAAGTTTTTTTCCAAAGGATATGATGCTAAACTCATCACTGACTAATTTAACAAAGTTCAAGCTTTAGACAATTCACAACTATTGAAAAATACCAAAATCAAAACAAAAACCAAATCCTATTTGAATTACACTACACCTATACCTGTGGTTGATGATAATCCTTCGTCTGTAAGATTTATAACAACTTATAATCAATCTTATAGGTCTATTCGGAATATTCTGAATGACCACTGGAAAATTCTAAAATGTGACCCTCATTTGGGGTCTATTCTTCCAGACAGGATTCCCATTACCTATAGAAAGGCCAGGAACATCAAAAGTATTGTTGCTCCAAGTAAACTCAGGTCAACTGGTGCATCCACCACTGCCGCCTCTGTGGCCCCTAGTGGGAATCACAGATGCGGCAGGGGTCAATGTATCACTTGTAAACATCTCAGTACTAAATCCAGTTTTGTCTCTTATCCTAGAGGTACCACGCATCAAATTAGGGGCCATATAAATTGTTTAAGAACTTTTGTAGTATATGTGCTACAATGTGGCTGTGACCTACAATACGTGGATCGCACGACGCGCCCTTTAAGCACTCGCTTCCTGGAGCATAGGAGAAACATAGTAAATGGCATTAATTCCCATAGTGTATCCAGACATTTAAAACTGGTGCACAATGGGGATCCCAAAACCCTTACCATTATGGGTCTTGAATACATTTCTCCTCTTGCTCTGGGAGGCAACCGCTTTAAGATTCTTTGTCGTCGGGAGACATTCTGGATTCACCAGTTAGGCACATTGTCTCCTGGTGGACTTAATGAGTGTCTGGACAAAAGTACCTTGGTGTAGTTCCTTCTTCCAACAATCTCCCTGTTACTAGCACCTATCTAGATTATGTTCCTTTTTGTGTGTTTTTCTTCTCCTGCCTTCCATTGAGATCATATATTCATAATAGATCATCTTTTTTTATTAGTGTTATGTGTCCATTACACCAAACATACCTATATATAATCATTCTTAATTATATTGGTTATACCATTGGGATATACCTATATCTATATAGGTTTCTGAGTCTTTCTAATAATTATTATTATTATTATAGATCATTATTGTTCTAAAAGATTCATTCATAGATTTGATATAATTCAACATTTATATACCTTTTGATGATATACTAATTCTTATTGATTTAGAACACTATTTGTATGGTCTTGATACTATTTATAATTCTTTTTATAAGTTTTTATAAGTTTTTATAGTTTTTAATAGGTATCATTGTTGTAGAACCTGATAAGTTCGTTTATATTACAGCCTCTTGTTTTCTGTTATCATTCATAATATTTCCATGTTTGTTTGATGTTTGTTAATATGTAACCCTAGTAGCTCCAGAGTTAATTCACTGTCATCACTAATGAGGAATTAATTATATGATTGGACCTATGAGGACTTAATTACGAGGGTTGCTAAGCAACAACAGGGTTTATATATCCCTCCATTTGAACTCTGAATCCATCCCCCTTTGAGAAAGTCGCAGTTGCGACGAAACGCGTTGGGGACGTCACTACGTTATTACGTCACGACAATACGTCAACACGGAAGTGCGCGATCTGGTCGGGTCGCGCTGGATGTTTGTGAAGACCTTCTGTTTCTCTGCATTGAGTGAAACGCCAAGCCGAGCAGCAGGAAACCCACGGAAAAGATACACCAGATGGTATATGCTTCTGATGAACAACAAACACAGAGTATCATCTTTCCGGTGGACATTTTCCTTGGATAGCGGTGATTCTCCAGCTTGGTGGTGATATTAATTCACAATCGTGCATTTTTATTTGAATTCTTGTGAGTGCGATTCTTATCCCTCTCCCAACCCCCCCCCCCCAATAAATTGTTACAATTTTACGCTATGGGGCGTGCGCTCTCTCCTCTTTTCTCATTATATATATATATATATATATATATATATATATATATATATGGAAAAAAAGAGGAGAGAGTGCACGCCCATAGCGTAAAATTGTATATTTAATGAGGGGAAGGGGAGGAGGGGGTAAAAAATGCACTTACAAAAGTACAATAAAATCAAGCATTGTGTGATTATAATCACCACCATCCGGTTAATACTGCATCATTTTGGGGCAATCCCAGTCTCCAAATGTAAAGGATTGACGTCCCAGCAGGAATCCAGGGCTGGTAATGCTGTATAAGAGTCCAAGAAAGTGGCTCCGTATTGTTTAAGCCTCTGTAGCACTCGCGCATGGATCAGTCTGCTCCAGCGCTCGGTAATGACGTAAGTGTCAATGCGAAACCCAGTGATTTAGAGTGGCGCTTTAACACAGTGCAAGTGATCTAAAAAATATAAATACAAGTGGTGAAACTGAAAAAACTCTCAACCTTCCAAGGAATATACACTGATTCCCTCGCAAAACGTATGGATCCAGGGGGGGGGGGGAAGGGAGCAGGATCGTCAGGAACACCCAGAAAAAAACATATACATACAGATCATGGTGTGGTATGAAAATAAATATGAGTCAGAACTCTGGAAATACTTGGCTCTTATGAATAACCTACTTACAAGAAGTAGGGGGTAAGATGGTCCGTGGTTCACAGCAACTTCAGCAGCCAACGCATGGATGTCTAAAAAAACTTTATTGATCGCTAGCAGCAAACATCAGGCAACCACTCTAACATGTTTCGTCCAGGCTCCAGGAAAAAGTCCATAGCCTGGACGAAACATGTTAGAGTGGTTGCCTGATGTTTGCTGCTAGCGATCAATAAAGTTTTTTTAGACATCCATGCGTTGGCTGCTGAAGTTGCTGTGAACCACGGACCATCTTACCCCCTTCTTCCTGTGTCATCATTTCCGGCGGAGCACGCTGACGCCAGCTACACCAGAGGAGGAAGCCGCTGCAGAATTCCCTGCACCAACAGGGACGGCTTATTCGTGAGTACTCCTAACCTCCACGCGGTATTTCAGGGAGATTATTGAGGCGGTTAGTGCCGGGCTGTGATTTACTTGGGGGCGCCCCTTAGGGAGGTGTCCCCCTGTACCTCTATCCGGCTTACTATTACCCAACTCCCTGTTTTCAATACCGGAGGCTTATTGTTTCATGAATCATTGCTGGGTCTCTCTTCAATCAAGTTGCCATAAAGTGTGTGCACTACCTGTTAGCAGCCTCGGTATACTGGGTAATTCCATATTCTCTACTTACAAGAAGTAGGATTTAAACCAGCGTTTGTATAGGTAAAGATGAGTATATTGGCTCTTCTACTTGAGATCGCAGACTGCAGCAGACTAGTAGATTGAATGGTATGCCTGCTGGGACTTTCACTTTCACAGTACAGCAGCCGCATTCGTTCAGAGAAGAGAGGAAAACATAGTGTTTTACCAGGTAACACCAAATTTTATCGTAGTAGCATAAAAGATATGTACTCACAATATATCATGTGAACACAGTCACATAAAGGTATCTTTAGGGCAACAGCGGCTCGGCAGATGGAAAAAAACAAAAGCGTCCTCCACTCCACTCAAACTTCCCTCCTCGAGGGTGCCCCCTCGTCCGGTGCCGATGGATGGCGTCTGTCGTCACTTCCTGGCCTGGTGGTGACGACTTCCGGTACGGGCGGGAAGATCGGAAGGTTGGAGGGCTCGCCTGACCGCAGCTGCGCCTCTGGGGTAGGAGCAGGTTGACAGACTGCTTCCTTCCTTGACTCGGCTCAACGCGTTTCACTGCATCCGCAGCTTCCTCAGGAGCAATGATTGTGTCCCATAATGGGTGTTACTTAAATAGCATCTTCAATTAAGACACTAATTGGAAAAACACTTAATTACATTACACACAGATTCTCCCACATGGGTACATAATACTGTGGTCAAAAAAATATATACGGCGCATTAAATACATATATTAGTTTTATTCACTCTCATATGAGAGGTTCTAAAAGATAAAATATAAATTAAAACATATTAGAAAGCTAAAAATCATCATTAAAACTCGGATAGTTAGTAATTATTAGAGAAGGTCCATACATAGAGGGAGAGAGAGAGAACATAGATTAGTAAAGTAAATGCAGAATAGTATATATAAAATCTGATAACAGCATATTTATATATAAAATTAATAAAATTTCAATTAAATTAAATTATTTACATATATCAAGATAATTAAAGTGCAATAATTAGAGGAAAGGTGCAATCTCAAAATCCACATTAAGACCATTAGGTGTCAGTGTATTAAGTTTATGTACCCAGTACATCTCTCTTCTACTTAAGTCTAGATTTCTATCCCTTCCTCTCCAATGTTGTACTACATGCTCGATTGCAGTAAATTTCAATCCTGCTGTATTGGAGTTGTGAAATATAGAAAAGTGCTTAGAGACATTGTGGGACTGGATACTTCTTCTGATATTGCTCAGGTGTTCTAAGATGCGTGTCTTAATTGCTCTTGTGGTTTTACCCACGTATTGTAGCCCACATGGGCATTCAAGGAGGTAGATTATGTAATTTGAAGTACAATTCATATATTGTTTTATTTTATATTCCTCATTTCTATTGTTACTCATAAATTTCTTTTTGTCTTGGTTTTTGTGTCCGCAGGCTTTGCATGAACTGCAACCATAGAAACCCTCCAATTTTTGGAGCCATCCATCTTTCTTTGTTTCCAGTTTTTTTAAAGCACTTGGAGCTAACATCCCCTTCAGGTTTTTTGCTTTTTTTTTTTTTTTTTTTTTTTTATAACTTGAGTTTTATTGGAAAAGGCATACAAAATGTACAGTACAGAATATGGGTTTAAAATGGCAACTTGTGTACATTGGATGTACATAAAACAATGTAGATCATTCAGGCTTATTGGTGTAGATGGTGTAATCATGTGGTTTTTCGGTCCCTACTCGGCCACATGATGTATGAATAAATCATATAGTAAGAGCAATAATAAAAATAATAACCAGGATTAAATTACAATGGAAATATGTATATACATATATAAAATAAAATACGTAAATAATAAAAAAAAAAAAAAAAAAAAAAAAAAAAAACTCGGGGGGGGGGGGGGGAGAGAGGGTGTGGGAAGGGGGGAAGTTGTGGGGGGGAAGGGACGGAGATCTAGTCCTCGGGTTGATCTTGAGGTCATATTGGGAGTCTAGTCCCTCTTCGTTAGTTGCGTGTTCGTTTGTCTATGTTGACTCCCCCAGAGGAGAACGCATCTGGTAATATTAATGCCAAATTGTGGTACTCTCAATCCCCGGGATATCTGTCTGTGCCAGCCAAGGCGTCCAGACTTTTAGAAAATTGTCGCCAGTGTCGTTAACTAAACTGGTTAACTTATCCATCTGGCAGATGAACCAAATGCGATTTCGAATCTTTGGGATGTTTGGTATATCAGGGCGTTTCCACAGTGCTGCGATCTCGCATCTCGTTGCGAGTGCAAAATGTGCTATTAGCTTGGAATTTGCTTTTGATAGGCCCGGCAGCGGTCTGTTTAGCAAGAACAGCCACGGGTCAGGGGGAATTGTGAGGTCAAAAACCCTCTGGATCCAATTTCTGATTTCGTCCCAAATCGGGAGTATTTTTGGGCAAGACCACAGCATGTGTAACAAATCTGCTGATCCGCCACACTGCTTGGGGCATAGTGGGGAGGATCCCTGTATGTATTTAGATAAATTCAGTGGGGTGAGGTACCACCTCATGAGGACCTTATATGCGTTCTCCTTTAGGGTGGTACATATGGAGCTTTTGGCGGAGGCCAAGTAGATAGCGCTCCATTCCTCCTCCTCTAGGGTTTCCCCTAGGTCTGTTTCCCACTTTGTCCTATATGTGGGGATTTGTTTTTCAGGGTCAGCAGAACCGATTACCTCCCCGTATATTGTCGATATAAGTCCTTTTGTGTAAGAGTTAGCCCGACAGAGCTTTTCGAATTTTGTCAAAGGGGGGTATGGGGCGTATTTGTTGTAAAATGCTCTGGCCTGGAGGTATTTAAAGAATTCAGAGTGAGGTATTTCTTTTTCTAATCTTAATTGATCAAAGGTCTTGATTTTCTGGTTGTCTCCTTCCAGGTCTTTTATTCGTGAATAGCCTTTTTGTTTCCAAATCGGGATACTAGACCCCACCATGCCGGGTGCGAACGCTGGGTTATTCCAAATGGGGGACATCATCGAATGTTTTGATGTCAGGGAATTCTTAAATTTAGTCGTCTCCCAAATCGATAAAGAGTTGGTCATTGAGGTGAGCGGCATCTCTCTGCGATTAAACGCTGTTTTCGGTAACCAAATCAGGCCACTAAGCTCCTTTGGGGAGCAAGCGGCGTTTTCTAAATCTACCCATCGTTTCAATTGGGGCTTAGAGTGCCATTGAACAATTTGGCTTAATTGGGCCGCTTTATAGTA
Source organism: Ascaphus truei (assembly GCF_040206685.1). Lineage (NCBI taxonomy): Eukaryota > Metazoa > Chordata > Amphibia > Anura > Ascaphidae > Ascaphus > Ascaphus truei. Next base: position 368,086,566 of record NC_134486.1, read on the forward strand.
TGTTAATAGACAGGGTACCGCCAAACCGCCAGCCGCAACAGGTCTTTTCATATTGGAGCGATTGACTCTCGATTTTTTCCTACCCCAGATAAATTTATAGATTTCTGTTTGGAGCGAGAGTATATCTGTTGTTTTAAGTGGCACAGGGAGTGTCTGAAAGAGGTATAGGATACGTGGCAGTAGGTTCATCTTGACACTATGTATCCTACCGATCCATGATATCCTCTTGGAGGACCATCTATTTAGATCTTTTTTAAGAGTCCGAATTAGTTGGGGATAATTTGCGCTATAGATGAGGTTGGCCTCTCTGGTGATGTGGATTCCTAAGTACTTTATGTGTTTCTGTTGCCAGTTGAACTGGAAGTTTAACCTCAACAGCTTTTCTGTGTGACTAGGGAGGTTAATATTGAGTGCTTCCGATTTGGATTGGTTAATTTTAAAGCCAGATATCTTTGAAAATCTGCTCAAGAGGTCAAATAGGTTGGGTAATGTGGTAAGGGGTTTTGTTATGATTAATAGGATATCGTCTGCATACAGGGCCGCTTTGTGTGATTGCGAGTAAGCGTTTAACCCTGCGATATCCGGGTTAGCTCGTATTCTAGCAGCTAGCGGTTCGATACAGAGGGCGAATAGAAGGGGAGATAACGGGCATCCTTGACGAGTGCCACTTTTGATTTGAAATGAAGGTGAAGGGAAGCCCTGATGTATCACCCTAGCTGTCGGGTTTGAGTATAACGACATAATCGCCCTACTCATCTGATCCCCGAAGCCAAATGCTGCGAGCGTTTTTTGTAAGTATGGCCAGTCTATCCTATCGAATGCTTTTTCAGCGTCCAGACTTAACAACATGCTTTGGGTGTTATTTTTGTTAGCCAATTCTATCAGATCAATAATACGTCGGGTGTTGTCCGCTGCTTGTCTCCCTGCGATAAACCCGACCTGATCTGGGTGTATAAGTCTGGGTAGGATAAGACACAATCTATTGGCCAGTAATTTAGCATACAACTTAATATCTGTGTTAATTAGGGAGATCGGCCTGTAACTTTTGCAGTCCAGCGGGTCTTTGCCAGGTTTATGTATTAGTGATATGGACGCTCGCAGCATATCCTCGGGGATGGGAGCTCCTGCTAAGATTGCATTAAACATGTGGAGCAACCTTGGGGCCAAATATTTCACATATTTCTTGTAGTAGAGCCCTGAGAAGCCATCTGGTCCAGGTGCCTTTGAAGGCTTAAGTTCTTTAATAGCCTGGGATACCTCTTCCAATGTGAAGTCAGCTCCCAGGGCCTGTCGGTCGCACTCTGTCAATCTACCCAGGTTCGAGTTAGCTAAGAAATCTCTTAAGGCTGTGCTCGTATATTGATTATGTGCCACTTTTTTCCCATCATATAGGGATCTATAGAATTCTCCAAATTCTTCTACTATTTTCTGTGGGTTGGCCGTAATAATATCAGATTTTAAGCGTATAGCTTGGATGTTAAACTTAGATTGCCTGTTTTGTAGTGCTCGAGCTAGCATCGTATCCGGTCGATTGGCTTTTTCATAAAACTTCCTCTTGGACCAACTCAATGAATTATCGGCTTTGGAGGTTAATAGCATATTCAATTCTATCTTGGTGTCTTTGATTGCCTGCAGTAATTGTATATCAGGGTTATGTTTGTGTTTGGATGTTAGGGTGTGTAGTTTGGATTGTAGAGCAGTGATCTTGGCCTCTCTTTCCCTTTTCCGTTTGGCTGTGATGCTAATAATGACGCCACGTAGTGTAGCTTTGTGAGCCTCCCACAGTACCGCGTGAGATTCAACAGAGCCCGTGTTGATACGGAAGAACTGCTCTATTTCGTTCCCGATCATCCCGCAGGTTTCGGGTATCTTAAGGATTGCCTCGTTTAGTTTCCAGTTCGCCCCCGGCCGGCTGAGCCGGATATCTTTGCACCTTAGCTCGATTGGTGCATGGTCCGACCATGAAATATCATGGATCGCCGTATGGGAGACCATCGGAACCATTCGACATGAAATAAGGAAGTAATCGATTCTGCTGTATGTGTGGTGTGGGTGGGAGAAGAACGTGTAATCCCTGTCCAATGGGTGCATCTCCCGCCATATATCTGCCAAGTGGTTGTTTTTGCAACCCTGGAGCAGGGATGCCCTTGTTTTCTTATTATCTGACCCCCCTCCTCCTGATCTATCTAGGCCCGGATGCAATGTCGTGTTGAAGTCTCCCGCCAGTATAACGCATCCCTTTGCTATCGACTGCAGGGTTTGGAAGAATTTACTGAAGAACGTTGCATCTTGTATGCATGGGGCATAGATGGTGGCCACTGTAATCCATTGTTCGTATATTGTTCCTACTAGTATGAGGAATCTACCGTCTCTATCTTTTTTAACTGACTGGGCCACAAATGGTGTGTTATTGTTGAAAAGGATGGCTACTCCTCGTTTCTTCACTGGGGCTGAGGATGTATAGAAATGGGAAAAACCCTTATCTAGGAATTTGGGTGTGTTTGTGCTGCTAAAGTGCGTTTCTTGTAATAACAATATGTCTGCCTTTTTCCTCTTATAGTCAGAAAAGGCTATCCGTCTTTTAATCTGGCTATTAAAGCCTTTAACATTGTGCGAGAGTAGTGTCAATGCCATATTGTATATCTTGACCAATGTTTCGCTATGATATATATGTACTCACCCATCCTGGTGTGTCTAGGGGTTTGCAGATGTGCGTCTGAGTCCGTGTTGCTTCTAAAGGAATTCTTACCTCGTCCGGGGGTGTTCTCTCATCTCCTGGGGGGTGGGAGGGGATGGGAAGGAGGGGGAGGGGAGGGTAGGTTTACTGAACAAGGAGAGTTACATGGGGAGCAAAATAAAAAAAACAAATTAACACAGAGAAAAATAAGAATACAATGTAAGAAATTAAATAGAGCAAGAGCTCGCCTCGGGAGCCCCCGAGTTCGGCTCTTGTGCCCAGAGGGTAGGTCAGTTAATTCCCTAGGAACATGGGGTCCAATCCCCTTAGTAGGGACTGACCTCCCTGGGACTTGAGTACAGCTCCAGAATGTTGGGAGCTGCACCATAGTACGCATGCCCGGCGCAAGTGGGAGCCCCCACCGGCCCGGCGTAGAATACAACTCTAGTTCAATCCGCATGTATAACATGTTTTTGTAGCATATGCCGCTAAAGGTAACTTCTATTAACACACTAATTTCCCCTGCACCTTAGTGTTATAACCTCAACATAGACTTAAACACTAACACTCCTAAATATAATGATAGCAGTGGTGTTAACAATATTAACTTATAATAAAACTGAACGTATCCACTCGCCTCTGTGAGCCCATCTTGTCCTAACGTGTATTGCTTCTATCCAGCCCATTATGTCTTATCTGTATCCTGCTTTCTCCGTTCTCCCTCCCCCCATCCCCCACCTCTCATCCTCCTCTTTCTCGTCTCTACCTCTCCTCTTTCTTACTCTACGTCCCCCACTCTCTTCGTTCTACTCTCTTCACCTTACCTTAGTCTCCCCCTCTATCCCTTACCCCCTCTATCTCTTACCTCGCCCCTCTCACCTTGTTCTCACCCTCTCATTCCCCCTCTTTCTCTCTCCTCAATCCCCCCTTTCTCCCCCTTTGGTATCTCTCTCCTTTTTCTTACTTCTTGATCTCCTACTGCTCCTACTTTTCTCTCTCCTTCCTTTCATGTCCTCATCTTAGCTTCCCCTCGTTCCTCTCCCCCCTTACTCCTCTCTCTCCCCCTCTTATTCCCCTCCCCTTACTTCCCTCTCCCCCCTCCCCTTACTTCCCTCTCCCCCCTCCCCTTACTTCCCTCTCCCCCCTCCCCTTACTTCCCTCTCCCCCCTCCCCTTACTTCCTTCTCCCCCCTCCCCTTACTTCCCTCTCCTCCTTCTCCTTACTTCCCTCTCCTCCCCCCCCTCTTATTCTCCTTTCTCCCCCCTCCCCTTACTTCCCTTTTCCCCCTCCCCTTACTTCCCTTTCCCCCCTCCCCTTACTTCTCTCTCCCTCCCCCCTCCCTCCTCCCGTCATGTCCCAAGATCCAAACAGACTTTAATAGAATCTTTAAGTCATTGGTGGCATATTGTGGAATGTACTGTACGTGGGACTCTTCTATACAAAGGGGGGGGACTCTTCCTCTCCCTTGCCTATGCGAGATCAACTGCAGCATAGGGGAACTCCTGTGCGGTTATCTTTCGTCCAGGGCAGGCACCGCCCTGGACGGCTATGGAGGGGGCCTGATTGCTGACTGCTGACTGCTTCCTGATCTGTGTTTCATCGTGTTCTCGCGATGGTGTGACGTCATCGGGTATTGCCTCTCCGCAGAGGCGCGAACTCCGGCAGAGTTCCCGCCACACTCAGGGGGGAAGGAGCTGAAGAAGATGGACGCTCCGCCAAAGCTGCAGACGGACCAGCTCCGGGAATCTTCGCTGTCACAGCCGCAATAGGTAAGTCTTTGGCCTGAGGGAGAGCAGAGAAGCGTGGAAATGTCTATGGACTTCAGCTTAGTGGATATTTTTCGTAGAAGGCAGGGTGTTTCATGCAGAATCCCTGCTAGAACCTGACGCCACTGGGGAAGTTTCTGTAGCTCCCGCACGGTCACCAATGGGCACGGGGACGGGCGTGGGGCGTGGAGCCTTTTGTGGGGGACTTGAGGGCTTCTCTTTGGCCCCCACTTTAGTCAGGAACCCTGCACCTTCCTCCGGTGACCTCAGTGTGTGGGCCACGCCATTCCGGATCACCATGATGGCACAGGGGAATAGCCACCTATAGCGGATGCTGTGATCCCGCAGTGTTTTTGTAATGTGGGCGAAGGACCGTCTCCGTAAAAGGGTGGCAGGGGCCAGGTCCTGATATATCTGGAAGGTGATATTATCATATTCCAGCGTTTTAGAGTCTCTGGCTATCCTGCATATTTCTTCTTTTAATCGGTAATGGTGTAGGCGGATCACAATGTCCCTGGGGGGGTCTCCTTTCTGCGGTCTCCCCCTGAGAGCCCTATGGCATCTGTCTATTGCCAGCTCTCTGTCAGATTTTTCAGGGAATAAGTGCACCAGCCATTTTATTACGAATTCTTCTGGGTCCGTGACCTCCTCTGGGACCCCCCTCACACGAATGTTACTCCGTCTATCGCGGTTTTCAGTGTCTTCAGCCTTCTCTTCTAAGGCTCTGACCTTCTCCCTTAGGTTAGTTACTTCATTTTGAGTGAGGGTTAGGGCAGCTGATATATCTTCAGACTTATTTTCAATGGAGGCAGTGCGTTCCCCCAATGAGTCTAAATCCTTCCTCATTGCCCATAGTTCGGAACGGAAGAACTGCTGCATCTGAGAGCAGAAAGCTTTGAGATCCTTCCGTCGGACTATCTCCTCATCCCCTGCCTCATCAGTGAAGGGGTCCGTGTCTGACTCCATGCTGGTAGGCCGCCTTGGGCTCGTGGGTTTATCTGGTGGGGGGTCTGTCTTCTTTCGGAAGTAAGTGGACACAGGTTGGCTTTTATTGCGGGATGCACGGCCTGACGCCATCTCTGAGTGTTCAGGGGGAGAATGCTGTGTTTGAAAGTAGCGGGGTTGAGCTGCAGCTGCGGATTAATTATTTATTAGCGCCGGTGGAAGTGGAGCTCTGAATTCAAGCGTCCATTCTTCCCGCCGCCGCGCATGCGCCTCCTCTTGCTTTTTTGAAGATAACCTTGGGGTGCTGTGGCATATTATCTTTCAAGATAGGGTCATTTAATAAAACATGCCAATGTTTATTAATTATTTTCTTGATATTGTTTGACTCTTTATTAAAAGAAGTTAAAAATGCTGTGTCGAAATTTGTATTGGGAGTTTTGTCTTTATTTTTTGGTACTATTAAGTCCTGTCTATTTAGACAGTTAGCCTTATCAAATGCTGCGTCCAGGAGGTCTGTCTTATAGTGTTTCTCAGCAAAGCGTTCTTTTAGTATATTGCACTGATCATTGAATACTACTGTATCAGTGCAATTACGACGCATCCTCCTGAACTGATTATATGGGACATTGTCCATCCATAAATTCTGGTGACAGCTTGTGCGTAAGATGTAATTATTACTGTCCACTTCCTTAAAGTAGGACCTAGTTTTTAACGTACCATTCTCTATGTAGATAGTAAGATCTAAATAATTAAGGGAGGTTTTGCTTGTAACAGAGGTGAATTGTAGGTTATAATTGTTTATGTTTATACTTGATAAAAAGGAGTCCAAACTCTCCTGGGTGCCTCCCCAAATTAAAATGATCAGAAGAAGTATCCAGTCCCACAATGTCTCTAAGCACTTTTCTATATTTCACAACTCCAATACAGCAGGATTGAAATTTACTGCAATCGAGCATGTAGTACAACATTGGAGAGGAAGGGATAGAAATCTAGACTTAAGTAGAAGAGAGATGTACTGGGTACATAAACTTAATACACTGACACCTAATGGTCTTAATGTGGATTTTGAGATTGCACCTTTCCTCTAATTATTGCACTTTAATTATCTTGATATATGTAAATAATTTAATTTAATTGAAATTTTATTAATTTTATATATAAATATGCTGTTATCAGATTTTATATATACTATTCTGCATTTACTCTACTAATCTATGTTCTCTCTCTCTCCCTCTATGTATGGACCTTCTCTAATAATTACTAACTATCCGAGTTTTAATGATGATTTTTAGCTTTCTAATATGTTTTAATTTATATTTTATCTTTTAGAACCTCTCATATGAGAGTGAATAAAACTAATATATGTATTTAATGCGCCGTATATATTTTTTTGACCACAGTATTATGTACCCATGTGGGAGAATCTGTGTGTAATGTAATTAAGTGTTTTTCCAATTAGTGTCTTAATTGAAGATGCTATTTAAGTAACACCCATTATGGGACACAATCATTGCTCCTGAGGAAGCTGCGGATGCAGTGAAACGCGTTGAGCCGAGTCAAGGAAGGAAGCAGTCTGTCAACCTGCTCCTACCCCAGAGGCGCAGCTGCGGTCAGGCGAGCCCTCCAACCTTCCGATCTTCCCGCCCGTACCGGAAGTCGTCACCACCAGGCCAGGAAGTGACGACAGACGCCATCCATCGGCACCGGACGAGGGGGCACCCTCGAGGAGGGAAGTTTGAGTGGAGTGGAGGACGCTTTTGTTTTTTTCCATCTGCCGAGCCGCTGTTGCCCTAAAGATACCTTTATGTGACTGTGTTCACATGATATATTGTGAGTACATATCTTTTATGCTACTACGATAAAATTTGGTGTTACCTGGTAAAACACTATGTTTTCCTCTCTTCTCTGAACGAATGCGGCTGCTGTACTGTGAAAGTGAAAGTCCCAGCAGGCATACCATTCAATCTACTAGTCTGCTGCAGTCTGCGATCTCAAGTAGAAGAGCCAATATACTCATCTTTACCTATACAAACGCTGGTTTAAATCCTACTTCTTGTAAGTAGGTTATTCATAAGAGCCAAGTATTTCCAGAGTTCTGACTCATATTTATTTTCATACCACACCATGATCTGTATGTATATGTTTTTTTCTGGGTGTTCCTGACGATCCTGCTCCCTTCCCCCCCCCCCCTGGATCCATACGTAAGTGTCAATGCGTCCGACGTGATGACGCTCCCTGACGCGTTTCGTCACTCACGGGTAACTTTTTCAAAGGGAAGACTTTCTGTTTGTTTGTTATATATATATATATATATATATATATATATATATATATATATATATATATATATATATAATGGTTGACACTATAACTAAAATTGGTCTCTCTCCCACCTGCTCTCTCCTGTCCAGCAAAATCCATATTTCAGGGTCTGGGCGAATCGTATTTCACATTGTTGAATGTTGTTATATTCGTGTGGATTGAAAAAGATTGCAAATTCAGGCAAATCCGCTCGAATTTTTAACTATCCAATCCGCCTTCACTTATCTGTGTATGGATTGAATTTTGGTTAAAAATATAGGGTTTCTCACTAATTTGCCAATCTCTACAGATGAATAGCAAATTAACTGCCACTTTGTGTAAAATTCTCCAAACAAAGTTTACAATTGCTAGTTCAAATAAGTTATTATGTGCCAAATTCGCTACCATCTAGTGGCAAATTGAATCACATAGTTTCTGTGATGTCGGCAATATGTGAAATCATACTGTAATCACACATCCTAACCCACATCTACCTTCCAAATGAGCAACTAATTTGCACAGTTTCCCTCACATCTTTGACAGGAATTAAAACATTTACAGTCCATTTTTAAAATGAGACTTATTTCACCTTCTACATGTCATATGGGTAACTTGATCATCAATATTGTGGCTATCACATTGAAAGCCTTGTTGCTTTCATTTTAATACTTTAACCATACCGGGTTGCAAAATATACAATAGCTACACTGCTAGTACATACTTTATCTACTGTATATGCTACAACCAGGTATGGTTAACAGTCATTTTATTTACTCTTCCGACAAATCTATGGTCTTTTAAATAGATGTTCTGTATATCTAAGTTGCATGGCATCTTTGCTTGGTTTCAAACTGAAATATTGCATTATTAAATAAAAATGTGTTCTGCTTTAGCATTTGTGGTATGCAGAAAATCTATAAGACAAAAGCCAGTGCTTTTGCTGGAATGATCTTGATGCATAGCATTTTCTAACCATAAAATTCTATTATACATTATATTTTGCCAATTTTTTTTGCAGAGTCTTACTGGAGATACAGAATCAGAAACTGCATTATGTTCAGGTTAAACACATAGTACACCTATTGACATTTTCAACTTTATACACCTGCATGTTCATTAAAATAGAAAATATACAATTGACATGCTTAATATAACTTTACTCTGAGTAATATATTTCTTAAAAGGCAACTTAGATTACTTTAGACAATACGGCCAAGAAGGATGTTTATGAAATAGAACAACACTTTCCATATTTCCTAATACAAATGAGAGGTTATTTTGTAAAAAAAAAAAAAAAAAAAAATTGATATGACAGGCTTCATTATCATCTTATTACAAAACTGACAAAATAAAAAAATATTAATTGTATTCTGAATACCTAGGCACAAAACATTTAATGTACCTACAGTAACTCCAATTAAAAACGTATCCATATGCATGCATCACTCATTAATTACAGTACAGTACTTTGTTACTGATTGATGAATTGAGGTCTTTGATTTGACATTAATAAATTGAAACCATTTGGGGAGGTATTCAGATGTAAAATTGTGCTGCTCATTATCAAAATTGTATTTGAGGGCTTACGTTTTTAGCTTGCAATTGTGCCTCATTCAGACTCTTCACTACATATATTTTGGGCTCACTTCCATTCCAACGTGATTGTTTTTCTATGAAATATACATAAGCAGCCTTGGGTCTAGAACAAAATACAATTATGATCAAAATTCTGTGTTAAATCAAATTAAGAACAGAATTGGTACACATCTAACAGATCACCCTTTTGAAAATGTTTAACAAGAAAATAACTGTTTATCAGGTAATACAAATCTCTCTAAACAAAAGTTGCAACACAGCTATGGTACCATGATAAACGTTAAAAGCTGGTTTATCTTCTACAGGTAAATCAATTTGCAAAGGCTCATTGACTTAATATTTTAAAGATATATTTTCTCCCTTTGGGATGTTATTGGGATTATTACAACAACTAAACAAATCTAACTCGTGCACAGTTTTGTGAAAGGTGCAAGCAGAGAGGTGGAACACACAAAATGGTATTGAAAAGAATGGTGGAGTTTATTTGTTAGGGGAGACCTGCTTATGCAGAGAGTGGTTGCATTAAAACTGTAGGTACCTCAGACATAGGTTACCTTTGCCTTCAGGGCAGGCTTATAGACCAGCAGTGTCTGGCATTCTTCCTCTCAGCAAGAATTCAAGGCTTTTGCTTTAAAATACGCAGGATTTCTTGAAATCTACAAATATAGCCAACATTATTACTCCAGCTGGCAAGTTGTAGTTGGACATACAGAGCATGCCAGTGGGAGAGGTAGACAATGTTTTAAAGTGGTCATAGCCAAGGCATGGGCATGGCTAACAGGCTATTTGACTCGCAAAAGCATGCCTACGGGTTCAATAACATTGGCTACATCTCTAACAACAGGCTGTCAGCCCCAGGTTTAAAAATGCGGCAGCCTAATTAAAGTACCTGAACTGCCAGACAGCTGATGCTCTGATTTCTCAGTAGTTTAGGTAAAGGGAAAATGCTGAGATGGATCACGGCTTATGGTTGCACTGTAATTGTTAGTTGTTCTGTCACATACAATACCAACCCTGTCTGTGTAGGAGTCCCAGGTACCTAAAGCAGAAGCCTGAGATACCCAAAGCAGAAGCCCAAGCATCCTTTGTGCGCAGGAAGCCAGTGGTTTTGTTCTCTTTCCTGGATCTGTTGTCCCTGGCTATTTTTTAAGGCCACTACCTTTTTAACCAAGATCTTACTTTTCTCCTGCCCCAACATTACCCTAAGTACTTAGTCCCCTTGTTGCTGAATGCACACTTTATGGGATTGGTGGTTGAATCCATCACCCATACAAAATTAACAACTGCCTAGTGTCTATCCAGATGTACCCTCCACAACAAATTATAGATAATAATGTAATCCATATAGGCTGTGGCATACTCCTGGTGGAGTTTCAGAATTCAGACCATTACTCAGAGGCAGGCGCCCCATGCAACCCAAAAAGCATTATTACAAATTCATACAGCCCATAGCGAATGGAGAAATCAGTCATGGTCCTAGAATATATTTAGAGTTTACTTTGTCAGTAGCCTTTGGTGATGTGAAGATTCTAAATAATTAACCAATATAATATCAAACAATGTAGAAGAAATAGCAAATATTCAGGTATTTCCACGTTTTGGCCACTATTCATGCCGCGTTCGCGCAATCCGGCACCGGGCAGCCACACGCGATTAATCTGTTTAATTTAATAGTTTCTTGTTTCTTTGGATGCAATTCTTCGCATATCCGCCATGTGGCAGAAGTTAATGAATTATAATTTGGGTGCTATTCTTTGCGTATCTGCCAGTTGGCAGAAATTAATACATTTAATGAATTGTATTGAATTGTAATGTGCATGGTACTTTGCTACTTTGTAAGGGTGCAGGTGTTTAAAACAGATAGCACCCACGTCTATACTGGTACATACTTACAGTGGCCCATTGTGAATTGACCTTGATTTTTCGAAGATGTTATCAAATTAAGCGTTCTTAATAAAAAGCTTTAAATACTCAATGTGTGCCTTTTTTTTTTTTACATTCTTTCCCCGCACAATTGCTGAGTGGACATTATGGCTAAACCACAGACGTATAAAAAACCTGACTGTAGTTATGCATTTTTAATATATTCTGCAATAAATGCTGCAGCAGATAAGATGGCGACTGTATCTGAAATATATGAATATTTAATTTCGAACTACGATTTTTACAAGTTTTCACCAGACGTTCATGTGTGGAAGCGTGCGATAAGAAAAACCTTAAGTAACAATCAGTGTTTTTTTCACATTGCCCCTCCTGCCGGAGAGATTTGCGGGTATTGGGGTGTCATGCCAGAATTTCACAGTATATTTGATCATGGCAATTTCAAAAGAAGAAAGGTCGGTTTTAACCCATATAAGAATCGTCAATCCCAATCCAGCAATGTGCCAGCAACAGCACCAGCACCGGCCGGTCCGACCGTCAGTGATAACCTGGTGAACGGCAATCCTTTGTACCTGTCCCCGCCAGAATACCTGGAAAATTTCCAGCCTGAGCATGATTTCGCATACAGGTACCAGCAAGCTTGAATTTACCAGTACCAAAATGATGTCAAGCTTCATCAGCTGTCAACTACAAGTGTACCAGGCCAGCTGTCACCTGTCAACTATAATGCAGACTTGAGGAGTCACAGTGAGTCATCACCACCCATTTGGCAAAGTTTATAATGAAGACAAATATACAGTACAGTAATGTACTACACTGTATTACACTATACTGTACTGTACATGACAGTATTACTGTAAGTTTGGAGCTGCAGTTCAAGCTGCCGTGTGTCAAAACAAAATTATTTTTTAAACAATACTGTACGTACTTTACAGTACTGTACAGTACTGTATGTGCATCAATACAATACTGAATGCGAGTTGTGGGGATGTTTCTCTGTTGAGTGCACTTTGAAGAATGACTTGATTGGCCGTCGAAGTACTGTACGTGACGCTATTGCAGCTTAAAAATGTAGGGAGAGGGTGGGGCTGAAGAGTTAGAGCCAATCAGAAGTTTGTTCTCATCCTACAGACACAGATGTAGGATATTGCTTGCTTTAATTCCCAATGACGCGACTTGACGCATGCGCAATATCGACAATAATAGCATATTTGTTTGTTTTTCCCCAGAAAAGAAACTTTGACATCAAGCGGAAAAAGACAAAAGAAGGGATTTGGATGGACCTCCAATATCGCTTTTTTTAAAAAGTTGCTTGCGCATTGTTTGTCAAGTAAGCAAACATTTAGTGACAGTGCCATTTTTATTGATAGAACAATTGTGAGCTTTATAGAAAACCTTATACTGTACAGTATGCTGCTTTTTTAATATTCAAATCTTTTTTTTACATTGTACAGTACTGTCATCATCACAACTTTTCTTATAAACACCAAAAATAAAAATGTATATCTTTTATTCTATACAGTATGTATTATTTATTATTCAATGCTTTCAACTTTTGCAACAGTAAATACTGTTTTTCTTTTACTGGTATGCGCATGTGTGTACAGTACTGTACTGTGCTGTACTGTACTGTGCTGTATGTCTCATTTGGACATTTTTTTTAATAACCGGTAAGAGAAAGGCCCTTGCATTACATAACAGTATGTGAAGTGCAATGCTTTGTTGAACTGTTCATAAGAATTTCAGGTCTGCAATAGGGGGTCGGTCAAATAATACATTTTATTTTTTAATGCATAATACAGTACAAAAATACAGTAGCTCTTGTCTTTCTCTTCGTTATGACATTGCGAGATGGGGGGAGATCAGGGGGGGGCTGCAGCTCTGAAAATACTGTACAGACATGCAAAACAGAAACAGAAATAAAAACACATTTTTTTTGCACAAACAAATTTCTATACAGTAACTACTGTACTGAGAGAGGGTGGGAGAGGGGGGTTTGTGTAAGATACAGGCTGGTTTGTACAGTACTGTACACGAACACAGTACTACTGTATAATCTTACTCACACCCCCCCCCCCTTCCTTTTTTCACTGCTGCAGTTCTGAAAATGAAAAGAAACAATTAAGGCAGACATGGTCATGGTTAGTTTGAGTGCCATACAGTACTAAGAGTACAGGCTCCAAAGGTTAAGACCCCTGGGCCTTATTATGTAAAGAAGAATTTTGGTGCCCTTAGCACAGTGCAAGTCAAGTGGAGTCCCGATCCTCTCCTTGCACCCCCCCCCCGCTCACCTGTATTTTTTGACCGACCCCCTATTGCAGACCTGTCATTCTTATGAACAGTTCAACAAAGCATTGCATTCACATTAGTTTGGGCAAAAATATATATTAAAACAAAAAATATGTTTTATAAAAATTATTATATTTTTATTGTTTAATCAATTATTTCTGTTAATAATGCACAGGTCAGTATTCATTAACCAATAAAATTCTATAGAAAAATACTATTTTCCTGTCTTAAGGATTATCAATCATGTCTTCTGCCCAGCTCATGATAATCACGCTACAGTACATTTACGTGAATGGCTCTGTTGGAGTGGAGGGGGGGGGGGGTGTTGTGTTGTTGATAAGCTTTGAACTTCAAGTTGACTTGTTTTCTATAGTACAATAGCAGTTTATAAGGGCTTAGCTGAGCCTGTATCTCACACAACATGTTAATCTTATTACTAGTGGTGGTGTGGGGAGGTGTGTTGTGTTAAGTTGTCCACCGTTTAAGAAAAGGCAAGTTTAGAAGGGCTTAGCTTATCGCACTTGCGCATGCGTGGCGGCGCAGAACTTTGAGAGCAGGCTCGGGAAGATTAAAGCCACAAAGTAAACCATTTAAAAATGAATGGTTTGTGAGAGGTGTCGATAAGAAGTTGAAATCCTTGAGCCTTGTGTGTGTGTGCGGGGGGTAGGAGGGAGGCTGTATGAAGGATTACCTGTAGTTCAAAGACATATTTTCAACAGGTCAGCATAATGTTTTGATCCCCACACCCCCAAATAATAATCACAGTACTACAGTATGCCACCCACCTCATAAAGAACGTACATGACTAGTGTGGAATTAAAAAGCAACGGTACTGCTTGATTCTAATAATATCCATAATTGCTATGCAAGCCCATGTCGATAACCCTAAAAATATATATATATTTGTAAAACTTGAATCTCATAATATCCATAATTGCTATGCAAGCCCATGTCGATAACCAAAAAAAAAAAAAACATTTTATATATATTTTTAAAACTTGAACTAACTTCTAAATGAATGGGAAGTTATACACGCATGCGCATTAATAATCAACAAGGTCCCAGGTCCCAAAGAGAATTACACGCAGGAGCAGAACTGTGAGAGCAGGCTCGGGAAGATTAAAGCCACAAAGTCAACCATTTGAAAATGAATGGTTTGTGAGAGGTGTAGATAAGAAGTTGAAATCCTTGAGCCTTGTGTGTATGCGGGGGGGGGGGGAGGGGAGGGAAGCTGTATGAAGGATTAATAATCTTACTCACACACCCCCCCCCCTTCCTTTTTTCACTGCTGCAGTTCTGAAAATGAAAAGAAACAATTAAGGCAGACATGGTCATGGTTAGTTTGAGTGCCATTCAGTACTTAGAGTACAGGCTCCAAAGGTTAAGACCCCTGGGCCTTATTATGTAAAGAAGAATTTCGGTGCCCTTAGCACAGTGCAAGTCAAGTGGAGTCCCGATCCTCTCCTTGCACCCCCCCCCGCTCACCTGTATTTTTTGACCGACCCCCTATTGCAGACCTGTCATTCTTATGAACAGTTCAACAAAGCATTGCACTTCACATTAGTTTGGGAAAAAATATATATTAAAACTAAAAATATGTTTTATAAAAATTATTACCTGTAGTTCAAATACATATTTTCAACAGGGCAGCATAATGTTTTGATCCCCACACCCCCAAATAAAAATCACAGTACTACAGTATGCCACCCACCTCATAAAGAACATACATGACTAGTGTGGAATTAAAAAGCAACAGTACTGCTTGAATCTCATAATATCCATAATTGCTATGCAAGCCCATGTCGATAACCCCCAAAAATATATATTTGTAAAACTTGAATCTCATAATATCCATAATTGCTATGCAAGCCCATGTCGATAACCAAAAAAAAAAAAAATTATATATATTTTTAAAAGTTGAACTAACTTCTAAATGAATGGGAAGTTATACACGCATGCGCAGAAATGTGATGCCACACTCGGGAAGATTCAAGCCAGAAAGCCATCCATTACAAATGAATGGTGTGGGAGAGGTGTAGATAAGAAGTTGAAATCCTTGAGCCTTGTGTTTGTGCGGGGGCGAGAACGCTGTATGATGGATTATCTGTTCAAATAAATATTTTCAAAAGGTCATCATAATGTTTAATGCGCAGAAATGTGATACTGTAACACGTCTATACGTTTCACACTGCTCTGTGTATAATACAGATACAGTACACACGCTGCTCTGTGTACTGCATAATACACACGCTGCTCTGTGTATAATACAGATACAGTACACACGCTGCTCTGTGTATACTACAGATACAGTACAGTACACACGCTGCTCTGTGTATAATACAGATACAGTACAGTACACACGCTGCTTTGTGTAAAATACAGACATTGAATTGCTATTGGACTTTTTATGACAACTACTCGCGATTGCCCACACGAGTTTCTCGATGGTATTGCAGACAACGCTAAAATGCCCTTTTCTGATCCGGACAAAACGATAAACAAGCCGCGTGTTTAAGTCGGCACGAGTCAAAAAAATTGCGTGCCATCGAATGGGTATTCCAATCAACACACCGTGTTAAATGTTCAAATAACGGCCGCTCCATCAGTAAATGGGAAGTCTTTAAAACATTGTTAGAAAAGCACATCTACCAGTATTATACCCTTGGGTAATACGTATAAAAGAAACATGTCAAAACAAATGTGGCTAAATAAACAGGTAGGAGAGGAAATGGAAAACAAGAGGCAGGCGTTTAAATTATTGAAGTCAAAAGGGATGGAGGAATCATATCAGAACTATAAGGAATGTAACAAAAATTGGAAAAAAGCGATCAAATTAGCAAAAATGGATAATGAAAAAAGGATTGCAATAGAAAGTAAGATCAAACCTAAAAAGTTATCTAAGTATTTTAATAACAAAATAATCAGAAAAGAAAATATAGGACCCTTTCAGTGTGAGGTGGGCATGCATATTATTGGAGATAAGGAAAAAGTAGTGGTATCAAACAAATTCTTTGACTCTGTGTTTACAAGGGAAGAATCCATTTCAATAGTAGTGTCGCAGGAGGAAGCCACAACCTCCATAATAATTAACAATTGGTTAACTAAGGAAGAAGTTCATAGGTGGCTTGAAAAAATTAAAGTAAATAAGGCACCTGGCCCCGATGGCATACATCCAAGAGTTCTCGAGGATTTAAGTTCAGTAATAGCCAAACCATTAAATTTAATATTCAAGGACTCCAGTTCCACAGGCTCAGTACCACAAGATTGGCGTAAAGCACATGTAGTGGCTATATTTAAAAAGGGAGCTAGATCACAACTGGGGAATTATAGACCAGTAATCCTGATTTCAATAGTGGGGAAACTACATGAAAGTTTAATATGGGATAATATTCAGGAATACCTAATGTATATATATGTAGCACATGTTCTCCCCCCCTCGGAGAGATCTTGTCATGGCTATTGCTAGTTGTAGTGCTGGTTACCTGTGAGGTAAAGGAGAGCTGAGGTACCCGCGATGTAGTGGGGGAAGACAGGTAGACTTATGGGATTTATCTGGTTCATTCTTCTTGGTGTCAGCGCATCCAGACATAGGGGGCTTCAGCAAGGCTGAAGGCGGTCCCCGCTATGACAGTCCTTACTTTTAATACCTCCCTCCACACAGACTGCCACAGAGCCAGAAGTAAAAATGAGGATAATCTTTATTACAGCAGCCACTGCTGGTGTTGGTACAGCGTATGCTCCAGTTGGTAAGGTAATCCCTGGCTTCTAGATGGGACTGGCCTGCTGGAAAAGGTGAGGCCTCTTTGGGTTAGGTTAGTGCCTCAGCCAATGAGGAACTGAGCACATGTCTCACCCAGCCAGGAGGAGAGCTCAGAGCTCCTACCCCATGAAGGGATAGTCTGGAACCCCAATCACTAACTTAAGGATCCACCCCTAAGGGCTGAACTTCATACTATAATTTAGGCACTTCCTTCCTATAGCTCAAAGAGGCGTAATATATGCACCACCACTCCCGTCACTCAGGAAGTGAACATGAGGAGGGGGAAACCCCATAGGACAGCCTGTCACTGTCTGTGTCTTACTAGAACTTACCATCACTATATATATGTAACCCCCTTTCCCCGTGTCTAGGGTGACTACGTGTGGTGCGCTGATACCTGTAGGCTCACAAGAGGCCTGATCCTCCGCTGCAGGGAGCCTGGGGTGTACCTGGTTTGTCCGGTGACAGCGCCTCCACCTGTGAAGGATCCTAGCACTGCTGGATACCCCTTACACAGGACCCAATACAATACACACACGTGTGTATATATATATTACAGGTTTACTAAACATCAGAGAAGAACATATATATAACTGAATAACATATTTACTGCATGCCTTGCATGGGTGTAACCACACAGTGCCCCCAACCACCTTCTCCACACCCTGGTGGGGTTTCCTTGTACTGAGGTTCCCTTGGTACCTAACCACCCGGTGTCCACAGGAGCGCTACCCACAATAAGAGTGTTGTTGTTGTTGGTGCACTTGTTGAGGTACCTGCCCAGGTGCTCCAGCACCCGGGTATGGCCGAACAGCAAGCAGGGATCCGCTGATCCAGCGATGTCATCCTCAGCATGAAGCCTCCGCCTCTGCGTGGGGTGGACTCCCACTGAAGTGTCCCACCATGAAGAGAGTCTCTAATTCATTGGTGGTCTGGTCCCAGACCAGAGGCCACAGATACTGCGCAGCATCTTGCTGTGTCCCTGACACTTTAAAACTACAGGGGCAGTGTCCCTATCTATTGTGCCTGTCCCTATAACAGCCACAAGCTTATGGGGGAGTCAGAGCCTTGCTGGGGACTGTAATGGGGTCTCTGGCCTAGTGTAGGGGCACTGACACCCTGCACACACCCTTCTGTGTCCCATCTCCGACTGATGTGGCTCGCAGCACGCCAAATGTATCAATCCGGTGAACAGGTGAATCAATCCGACGAACAGGTGAATCCTAGAGCCTTATTGGCTAAGCTTAGCCACCTGACTAGCAGCCCCTGGGGCTGCTGGGGATTGCAATTCCCCTGCGTAGCAATAACTATAATGGCAGCCGCTGTCTCTTTTCCTCCTGTGCATGCGTGCGCTCCCGCAATGGCCGCCACAACCCTTGTGGACACTGAACAGGAGCAAGCCTTTGGTGCGCCTGCACGTGCATTTTAAAATGGCGATGCCTTATTGGCGTCCCACCGCTGAGCCTCTGGAGCACCGGAGCACTCCATGACTGCCCGCTACGCTCCCCACTACTGTGCCGGGTCCACCTGCCATTCTGGCGGCACCCGACATCTCCCTGCGCACGCCCCAGGCCGGCAGGTAGGGGGAACGCACAGAACCAATGGTGGCCCAGGGGTACCTGCCTACTTATAATATATATGTACATAAAAAATGTAAATGTAAAGTTTTACCACTGGATGCCACTATTATTATATCTACTGATGTTTAACTTACAAGCTCAGATGTTGTGTGCACACTTTTTCCCTTGCTAAGTATTGCAATGTACAGTATGCTGAGGTATGCTTTTAACTAACTTTGTAGCCTTGGTAGTTATTAATAAGGAATAATTATTTAATGTGCACTTATAATCCTAATGCACAATTATTTGAAATCATTATAAACATACATTATACATTTATGATTCTTGGAACAACTTAATCTGACATATTAAGTGCATACACTAATTAATATTACTTGTTGATTTACATAACTGTCGTTATTGCTGTAATTACAAGGTACTCGCTAATACAATATGTTTTGGCCTTGTATTCAAATACTCACTTTTTGCTTTCATCAGTTCTTCTTTATTTATTGCTTTGGCATATTAACCTGTAGACCATCAACTATAATTTGCCTTCACTTGTAAATGAATGAAAATAGCTAAAGAATGCATAATTAGATAATATACTTGCATTCCTTTGTTTCAGAAAAAGGAACAGAATGGATTCTATACAGTATATCATTAATCTCTGTTTCCTCACTCTATTTTTACTGTAAGTATGGTTCTATAATTTCAATACGTAGATCGTAAAGTGGGACGTCATTTGTCTGCAAATTTGCAACTGAAATTACTGTACTATGATTTATATTTCAATGTCCTTTCACTAATAATGTATGTGAGTGTTATATGTCCCCTATTTGTTTGTTATAAGAATTTACATTTTTTAAACACTCTTATTTGGAGAGCACCTACATATATTCTTCTTATCTATTATGAAATTGATGGAAATCCATTGAAAGAAAACAATAGTAAATATCTGAAAGGTTTTAACATAATTTATTTATTTATAAAATATTATAAGTAGTAGTAATACATTGAGAGTTACGTAACTTTTCCAACATCATCTATCATCTACTGTACAGATGCAGACAGATTAATCCCCACCCATCTTCAGCACATGCATCCAACACCCTGGACAAGCGCAATCAGAATAATCATTATGATCATGCTAAGCACGAGCTCGCGCACTCCGCTTCACCCTGGCCGCAGTCTTAGACAGAGCTACTGTACTTCCTAAGACTGGTGTTTATGGAGGTAGAATAATAAACTCTTTGCGGCTCAACTAAGCCACAACCTGTTCCCCTATCACCGGCTGAACAGTAGCAGCAGCCGCCCCCTGTACATGGGACCACAGTCCTACCTATACTACTACTGTTACCTGCAAAAGCAACTGGTATATCTACTGCTACTAGACCTGCTGTGCCTGCTATGCTAATAGAGCCTCTGCTGATGGATAAATCCCTCCTCAGTCTCAGAGGGGGAGGGGTAATGCATAGAAGAGTCCCTTCTGGCCTTGCCTCGCTCCATAACAAATATTATCTTTTTTTAAATTATTGTTCTTAAAAAATAATAATAAAAATAATTTAAAAAAACACTCTGCCTCGTCAGTCCGACTGCCTTCCCTCTTTCCACCCTAATTCCCACCTCCCTGCGCCTTCTCCCAAACAACACTTAGGCTGAGTTCAGACAGAATGCGATACGACGTCTGCGCACTTACGTGCGAGCACACGTTCGCCACTCTTCCGCTCTGGTGTGTGTGAGTTTTCAAACAGAAAACGACAACCGGCAGCGAAGTACAGCGGTGATGCCGCTGCACTTGAAGGACACAACTGAAGTTGTAATTTCAAGCGCCAGCCACGTCACGTGTACTTCGCCAGCCAATCACAAACACATACTTTGTTTCTTTTTTTTTAATTAAATGGCTGAGTAGTCCCGCCTCAAAGTCAGTTTATTCTGTCTGCTGGGCATGACCACACATGGCCCAGCAGACAGAGGCGCGGACACGTGGATGCGAACGTGTAGTAGCCTGTCCGAACTCAGCCTTACAAGAGAGGGAAGTGCTGCAAGTGAGCAAATTTTAAATGAAAATGAAAAGTAATTGTTAATTTTGGAGGATTCGGGAAGAGTTGTTGGCTCAAAAAATGTAGAAGAAAAATTCACAAAATTTTTAAATAATAAATAAAAACTGAAATATACTTTGCGTAAATTCACACATTTCTACAGCACAAATGTTTGTCTTCTTGGTACAACACGCCTTCTTTCCTGTATTGAGGAAATACTGCTTTCAATGTCATGGAAAGAAACATAGCTGGCAATGGGCCATGAAAAGGGTCATTCATCAGTTCTCTTATTTTTTTATTTGTGTTTGTACAAAAGTTAGAAAAATAATTTTTGCTTATTAAGGTGTTAAGTAGGTTTTCTACAGTACATGCATTGTATTAATGACTGTGGTTAACATGCAGTTGAAATAATAATATCCTTTGCATCATTTAAATATCA
Organism: Ascaphus truei; assembly: GCF_040206685.1. Classification (NCBI taxonomy): domain Eukaryota; kingdom Metazoa; phylum Chordata; class Amphibia; order Anura; family Ascaphidae; genus Ascaphus; species Ascaphus truei. The sequence goes on from NC_134486.1 coordinate 368,107,821, forward strand.
CAATCTGATACACTAATCTGACAGGGGTGTGCAAAATCTTCTTCCTGCGCCCCCCCTGCCTGCCCCATCCCGGTTTCATGTGACATCCCGTTGCCATGGCAAAGCATCACTGGAAAGTTAAGGTAAGTAAAGTTACAGAGGCCTCGCGCGATTCCCGGCATTGAATTTAAATGCATTCAGTTTGTCCGCCCCTGCACTAATGCACAAACAGGGAAGGACTACATACAGGTACGCCAACGAGTATTCTAAAACATGCCTTGGAAAATCTGGGGAATGGCACCAACAAGACCCAGGTACATGTTGGGTACATGCTGCAACATTTCAGTGACATTTCTGCAGAAAGACTAATGGCCCATCGGATTAACACAGCAGGGGTCCCTGGCAGTCCCATTCAGTTTAATGTGTGTGAGTTTGAATTCAGTTTGAATGGGACTGCCAGGGACCCCTGCTGTGTTAATCCGATGGGCCATTAGTCTGTCTGCAGAAATGTCATTGAAATGTTGCAGCATGTATCCAGCATGTACCTCAGTCTTGTTGGTGATTGCCCCAGATTTTCCAAGGCAACTTTTAGAATACTCGTCGGCGCACCAGTACTGTAGAGAATTACAATGTGCTTACAACTTGCTTCTATTTTGTGTTGAAGACTTGTTTTTCTCTTTTATAGTAACAAAGCTTTTTTTTTTTTTATTTATTATTAAGAAACTACTTTTTAAATGGGGTCTAGATGTATTGAATAGACATTAAATGAATGTAACATTTTTACTTGTGTTTCATACAATATTAAGGAGAACTTAGGGTTTGCATCAGATGCATTCCAGTTTTCTACATGAATTTTTGATACTGTGCCAACTCCAGTTAAAGCCAGTGATGGAAAAACCTAAACAACAGCTTGCGGCAGCTCACATTGTAACATGCCATTACTCTATGCACCCCTGCGTAAGTATAACAACTTTGAGTACTGATCTGTAAAAGACTGTATGCCCTAGGCAACTAGTCATTTTTTTCCAGTTTTTGAGTCAATTTCTGTTTGAAAGAGTAGATAGATCCCTGCTGAGGACTGAGGACAGAGATGAAATTGAACCAAAAGCAATTTGCCGAATGGCATACAATGTGGGTTTCTTTTATTATATATTTGAGAATCTTAAATTCAATCATCTCTCTGCTTTTTAAAGTGTCGATAAGAATTATTTACAATGATATTGAAAACAGGTACTACTATGCTAGGTACTGTATGTATGTATCATTTTATTTATTTATACATTACCACGGTTTGCGCAGCACTTTACAAAATTACAATACAAGGTAAATAAAGTACAAACAATGGGGATATGCATGACAGGTAAATGACACTATAAGGGAAAGGGAGGCCCTGCCCTTAAGAGCTTACAATCTAAGTGTTACAGTATGTCTTAAAAATAATAATAATATTAGGTGTAGCCCTTGCACCCCCCCCCCCCCTAAGTGAGATCGGGGTCTGCTTCTCCTGCTACTCCATATTTGCGGAGGTGCGCACCTGTGTGGCAACAAGAGGGCTAGTGCTCTGTGGTGTTGTGGGGAGAACAGGACAGGATTTACAGGGTATCTTATTCATGGTTGCAGCGCCTCCAGTCAGCATGGGTCCTTTGGATGGAAGGAGAGTTCATACTGACACCTTTCTTGGTTCTTAAACAATGAATCACACTGATGATGGTACAATGGTGTTTATTGTAGGTTCTGATCTTACAGCATTGCATAGATTTCCTCTGCAAGGTGATGGTGCTCCTCCTGAGGCCTGCTAGTGAGACCCAAGGTAGCTGGTACTCACTCCACAGGGGGAGGAAAGAGACACACCTACTTTTAGGAAAGTGCCAGTATTTATACCCTTGGGTGTGATTGTAACTCTGCCCCCTAAAAAGACAGACCTGGATACTGACAGGCCATCACATCCAGTATGTGACCCAATCAGTATCCACCCCTCAGGCTGTTGCTAGGCCAGAAATAGTCTATTATCATAAGGGGTGGGTTACATTACTCAGAACAGTCCAAAACTTTCATTACTCTAGCAATAGCCTTGGAATACTGTGTATTGAATTTACGTTAAAGACACACTAGCCCCGCCTATCGTTAATACAAGGTACAATGGCAGTCACAAAACCCCATTTGTCAGCCATGGGTCAGTCACTGTCACAACATGCAAATAAACACAGGGGGAAATCGCTTGGTTTTGCGCTGCCATGAAAACAGTAAGTATTGCTACATCTATAGCTGATCCCATTAACATTGGGGGTATAGATGCTACGGTGTGTTAGCTTGGAGTTTGGTCCAGGCATATAGCTAGTCCCAAATGGGTTGGAGAGGGGATGGGGGAGGGGTGCATGTTAGGGGTATGCAGATAGGTTTCCATAAAAAGATGAGTTTTCAGAGTATTTTAAATGTCTGAAAGCTGTAGTTGAGTAAAGCTGCGCTTATAGTGCCGACGACGGCGACAGCGATGCCGCGTCAAAACAAATGCATTTCAGCGACAGTAGCCTGACGTCGCCGTCACGTCTCCGGCACTATAAGCATAGCCAACAATGGTATGTGGTAGGGAATTCCAGAGAGCGAGTACAGCCCTGTAGAAGTCTAACATGCAGGAGTGAGTAGAGTTGATAAGGCAAGAGAATAAGCAGATGTCATGGGCAGAATGGAGGGCGTGTTCAGGGGTATGTTTGGGGATGATTGCTGAGATGTTCCACTGCAGCAAGGGATTCTGGGAAATGACATGTAAATGAGCACACAATGCAACCTTTTGTTTCAAAACCATATGACATGGCCATATATCTATAATGAGTGATGACAGTGGCAACCAGGGCAGGGGGGGTCTGCCCATGTGTACCCCTCTTGAGACTGATGAGAACTAGGTCAACTGTTTTAGGCTCAGTTGGCAGTGCGGGCGGAAGAGCCTTAGCAGTGGTTGATGTAACAGTGAATGTATTAGTGGCTTTTTCATTTCTTATTCTGCAGGTTGCACAATTCAACCCTACACCATAGAGACCATTCATGCATGAACTGATGATCCTTTTGGCCAAAAAATGGTCAGCCATAAAACCCAACAGGAAGATGATAAAAATCTATGTGCAGGGCAGCGTATTGCTGGCCTTTTTTGGTGTGGTCATCATAGGACTGTTGGAGACCATGTGCAGTCCATTCACAAGGTGAGAGGACGAATATACTCTTACCCGATAGGGAACTGCAATAGTGTCCACCACAATGTTCATTACATTACTCAGCTCACCATTCAAAGCAATGCTCATCATGTCACGTCATCACTGACTACAGTAGTAGCTGCTTCACTTGATTTTGTCTCATGCAGTCATCAAACATCATCACACTACTGTTCTTGCTATTTGCTGCTAGTGGTACTACAACTTTCATACAATTAAGTAGTTGAACTTGTCAACATAAGTCCCTAAAATGATGATCTATTTAACATTGGAGCTTCTCTTTGTTATTGTAAATGGAATTAAAGTGATTCTGAATCCATGTTGTCTGTTAGAATACATTTTGAGACCCCAGATTCCATTCAGACTGAATTGAGACAAATTGTGTAATATAAGAAAAAAACATTTAAGGGAAATCATTGATTTGATTTATAGTACATTTTGGGTACAAGATGAAGTCTGTCCAAGGCCAAGATAAGAGTATAGGCTTTGTGTCCAGACTTTTCCAAGGATTGTTTAATTGTATTATTGTTTCATGCTAACAAGCTATGCATAGGTTAAATTAATAGCTAGGATTTACAAAATGAATCTGTTTTTAGAATAGATACGTCAGAACGTAAAGAATGAACGAACCAACAATACTCTCAACAATGCTCACTTCTCCATCAATAGTATATTTTAGATTAGACTGTACCAGTAGATGAAGCATATTGTTATTTTGTCTTACGATAAATAAATGAACTGTAAAGACATGTGTTTTCAAATATTTTACTTCATATTGGATAAGAGGAAATGCACAATTACAAACATAAGGATATTTTGTCTTCACAAGGATATCATATTTGATCAATTCTTCATATTATTTTCAATGGACTGCTGTATGTAACTTCCAGTTATCATCATTATGATGATGAGACATTTATTTTAAGGTTTTAGAGAAACTTCTCATTAATGAATGCAAATGTTGGTGGGACAAAACAACACTTGAAAAATACCTTGATTGCAAAAGAATTCCACGTGGTCTTCGTTTGTTGTTGAAGTCCCAAACATTTGGCAGAAATAATGTGAAGTTTGTAGAAGAATGGGACAAAACATTGGATGTATGTTCCATGGATCTTATTAGATTAATTATTAAGGAGAGAACTATTTTATTAGATGCGATTGAAAAGGAGACTGAAGTAATTACATATTTAGAACCTTTTATGAAAGAGAAAGACTGCTTAGAGCTAGAAGTAGATCTAAAGGCTAAATGGGAAAATACAGAGGCTGAAATGATCAAAAGTAAGCAAAAAAAGTTTGCTAGAGATAGAGCAGATTACACAGAGAATAAACAATGAGATTGGAGTAGACAGATGGGTAAAGATAATCATTCCAATAGTCAACCTCCTTGCAATAAAAAATATTTGAGTAAACAAGTGAGAAATACCGTAAAACATCTTATAAAGGCAAAACATATTCCAATTATGATGAAAAAGATGAGAGGTAGGGAACATAAAAAAAAACACAAAAAATATTCACAGAGGGAAAGATACAAGACAGGAAGAAAGGAGGAAAACTCCTGAAATAATGTCCCTCCACTTCAGATTCTAGACCACAGGGAGACAAATTTCTCCAGGGATCTAGATTTTTTCCTTTACGTGATATGACTCCCTCATCCCCTGAGTACTCACCCTCTCCTTTTTTATAATCAATTCTTAAGAGACATACCATGAAGGATCCCAAAGACAAATCATAATGGGGGAAACCAAAGTGAGATGGGGAGAAATTACAAGCAAGAAAAAGAAGGTATTCACAAGGAGAGGACAGAGAGCAGGGGTCGTCATTAAAAAGAAAATAGAACATAAGCAGATGATAGATAGGAATTTTAAAGGCATATTTAATTTATCTTCAATGACACTAACCAATAAACAATGTAGTGTCCTGAGCAAAGGCCTTTCGATTGCCCCAACTTTCAGACCAATTGGTTTCCAATTATTTACCGACCTACATAGGTTTACTAGAAACTTAACATTAAAAAGACACTTCTCTAGGATGGACAGTGGACGAGACATTGCATGTCTTGACCACCGTCCATTAAGCCCTCCAAGTTCTATGGGACATACAGATATGACCCATACTAAATTTAAATCAACGTCGAAGTTGTACCCCATACAAATCGAAGGGAAACTTCATTGAATCGTTTTTTCATATGGTAAATAATGATTTTGTTGCTTTACGTGAGACAGGAGCTACCACTAAGGGAAGTTAAATACGTGAACTCAGGGAGAATAAAGATATAGTGATTCGTCAGGCCGATAAGGGTGTTGGGGTTGTCATTCAGGATAGGACTGATTATCAGGATGAGGCATAATGACGGTCAGTCCTATTCTAGATTAGCTGGCAACCCCACCATGGACTATTTATAACAGTTACAAAATATCTTGGAAGCAGCACTAGAAAGTACAGTCTTCACCAAAAATGAATTTGATTTCTTCTTCGTAAGATGTCCAAGGATTCCAACCGTATATCACCTTTCAAAAATACATAAGAGTTTAGTACACCCTGCAGGGAGGCCGATCATATCCGGGACCGGCTCCCTTACTTCAAATTTATCACAGTACATCGATTCATTCTTGCAGAAATATGTACCCTTGTTGCCATCACACATAAAAGATACTACTGCCGATCTTACTTTAATGGAAAACTTAATTTAGGAGGAAGGATACAGGTGGATCACCTGTGATGTACAGGCATTGTACACAAGCATTCCCCACGATAGGGAGTTGGAAGCAATTAGGATTTTCTTGGAAGAGGATCTGGAGCTACATGTATCCAATGTAGAATTCATTATTTAAAGTATATCTTACATTCTGACACATAACTATTTTCTATTTCTGGACCACTTCTACATGCAACTGTGTGGTACGGCCATAGGCATGCGGTTTGCTCCCAGCGACGCCAATTTATATATGGGTAGCTGGGAGCACCGTTGTGTCCAGGGCTCTAATCCATTCTCAGAGTATATAGTGACGTAGAAAAGATTCATTGACGACGTATTCGTCGTCTGGAAGGGCAATGAGGCATCTGTTGATGGGTTCTTGACCTATATCAGCTCAAATAAGGACAATTTAATATTTACCCTTAAACAACATCAAAATGTGATAGGTTTTCTGGATCTCCATTTTGGAATCCTTACCGGATGGATCAGTGAGCACCTGTACTTTCTTTAAAGAAGTTGATGCGAATAGCCTCCTTCAGGTCTCCAGTAACCATCACAGGGGCTGGGTAGAAAATATACTACTTGGCCAGTTTATTCATCTAAAGCGAAATTGTACAATAACATCAAATTTGAAGAACAAGCATGGGTATTGTATAGAAAATTTGTAGACATGGGCTATTAGATGACCATTTTAGATATTGCGCTTAATAAAACCAGAGAAATTAATAGACAGAATTTACTCATTCAGCATAAACGGAGGGTTGAACCAACATAAGTGGCAATAGAGAAAAATCTAATGGTGGAAGAAACAGAGGTCAGTGTACTGTATATAATACTATGAATATGAATAGCCAGACAGGGAATAAAGTAAGTGTTCCATTCGTTACCAACTACAATTCTCAGGGTAATCAGATAAAATCTACACTAAACAAACACTGGGGAATACTCAATAGTGATCCTATATTGGGCCCAATCATTACTGGGAAACCTAAGATAATTTTTCGTAAGTCACAACATTTTAAGAGCATACTGACTCCCAGCGATATCTTTATATCCAAAGATAAGACTAATAATCCAACCTGGTTACCTGATAAACCTAAAGGGAATTTTGCATGTGGTAAATGCCTGGCGTGTAAACTACTACACCCAGATAGTACGTTTCTTGCAAATTGTGGACTAAAGAAACCACATGTGATTAAAGACTGTATAACATGTACAACCACATATGTCATCTACTATTTAGAATGCCCTTGTGGCCTTTCTGATATTGGTCGAACAAAAAGACAGCTTAAGAGGAGGATATTGGAGCATGCGCGGAACATCAGGATTGGGTTTGAAAAACATAGTGTGTCAAAACATTTTAAAACTCAACACAATCAAGATTACATGCTGTTGAAATATAAAGCACTTCAAATAATATCTGTTAACAGAAGAGTTGGTGATAGAGAAAGGGAGCTAGCAAAAAAAGAAAGCTATTGGATCTATACCATTAAATCTATGGCCCCCTTCGGCCTTAACGAGGATATAGATATTCTATCACTTATACATTGACATTCCTCTGTAATCCACTCTGTAGTGACCCGATCCTGATGTTCTGTCCGCATGCCCCATATCCCGCTGCTCAATTCCCGATTCCTTATTTTGTCTAATGAGCTATATATGCTCTAGTTATGCTATAAGAGATCTATTTTCAAGAACTTACACATTAGTGTGGTCTGTTGATGTATGTTTTCAACGATATATATACATACTCCATATAATTTAACCATCTTTTCTCCATCCCGCTGTGTCCTTTTATCTGACGCAACAAGGATGTTTTTTATGTATATTTTCTATATACATTCTTTGATAACTTTTGCTAAGAAGTATATTTCATTAAAACTTGCTGTGGGTATATTAATTAATGTATAGGCTCACAAGCTCTTTCCTATATACCATTTGCTTGTGTAATATATTAATACTTTATGGGGGTTTTCCCCATTTGTTTTTTATCTCCGTTTCTCTCTCGTTTAGACGATAGTGAATATTGCTTTTATATTGTTCTACACGAAGCTCTCTCCTTAGCTTTATACAAATATATTGTGATTTATTTTAGTTTCTTTTTTTGATATGTGTATAAACTTTGTATGTTTATTAGGTCTTTTATGGCATTTGTATAATATGTGTATGATTGCTATGCACACATCTGTTCCATATAATTGTTATCCAATCAGGACAATAAATGGTACACCTTAACCCCGTTATAGCGTGGTCCTCGGGGGCCACCCGTGACCACCGCGTTATAAACGGGGTCGCGAGAAAAAAATGGCCACCGAATTTTTATTTAAAAAAAAAAAAAATGATTGTGGTGGTACCGTGTCCGCCGGAGGGGGAAAGCTGAGAACTCTCCCAGCGTTCCCAGACCCGGTGGGGCAGCGGCAACAGCACACAGCACTTACCCGGCATCTGGCAGCTCTTCTCTCTGTCTCTGCTTCCTGCTTTTGCTTCCGTCTTGCGAGAGCAAGCTCCCTTAAAGAGACAGTGTGTCTCTGTGTGTGTGTGTTTATTTGACTGTGTGAGACTGTGTGTGTGTGTGTGTCAGTGTGTGTGTGTGTGTGTGCAGTGTGCTGTGAGTGTATGCTGTGAGTGTATGCAGTGTGCTGTGAGTGTGTCCAGTGTGCTGTAAGTGTGTGCAGTGTGCTGTGAGTGTATGCAGTGTGCTGTGAATGTATGCAGTGTGCTGTGAGTGTGTGCTATGAGTGTATGCAGTGTGCTCTGTGTGTGTGCAGTGTGCTGTGTGTGTGTGTGTGTGTGTGTGTGTGTGTGTGTGTGTGTGTGTGTGTGTGTGTGTGTATTGTGCTGTGATTGTGTGCAGTGTGCTGTGAGTGTATGCAGTGTGCTGTGAGTGTATTTTATTTATTTATTTATCAAATATTTTACCAGGAAGTAATACATTGAGAGTTACCTCTCGTTTTCAAGTAATTCCTAGGCACAGAGTTAAGACAAATAATACATGTTTACAAATACAGTGTATGCAGTGTGCTGTGAGTGTGCAGTGTGCTGTGAGTGTGTGCAGTATGCTGTGAGTATGAGCAGTGTGCTGTGAGTGTGTGCAGTGTGCTGTGAATGTATGCAGTGTGCAGTGTGCAGTGAGTGTGTGCAGTGTGTGCAAAAAAATACTTAATTTTTTTATTTATTTTTAAATTCGGGGTCCACGCTCAAACCACGTTATAAGCGGATCTGCGTTATAGCTGATCGCGCTATAACGAGGTTGAGCTGTATATAAATGGCATCATGGAAGTTTGTAACTCCATTCCCTGAAGAAGTGACCTTGTGTCACGAAACGCGTTGGAGTTGTTATATGAGGTGTCCTAATATTTACTAGGCGCTTGAAGCTCATTTGAGCTTTAATCTGGACTTTCTTGGACTAAGATTTGTTACTAGATTCCCCCAATAGCTGCAGATATGCCGGTTTTCTATTTCATTGCTGTAAATACGGCTGGGAACTGCCGTAGCGTGTGATGCGCTGTGCGTCACTTGACAATTCATGTCAATCGGTGTGAGGGAATCCCCCTCCTCCCTTCTGAGCAGCGCTCAGATGGAGCACCTGTGGAGATGAGTGGTGGAGCTCTTGGCTGTGTGATGTGACCTGAGAGCGTTAAAGAGCCAGCACCCCCTCCACCCCCCCTTCTTTCTGCGGATGTGCAGACAAGGATGCAAGACGATCTCTGGTGAATAACCACAACCTACCTGAGCTGTTCGGTGGTGGTGAACACCCTTGAAGAACCAGAGCATTTGAAGGAGAGTGATCAGCCTTTAAAGAATCCATGCAACAGCCGTTGGGGCATTTGGTCCATACTGGTTACTATACCTACATGCCTATTTTTATTATCCTTTCTGTACGTGCATACATTACCTTTTATATAAATTTCTATATTTTATTTACTACACTATGAGGGACATGCGCTTTCTTCTTTGTATTTTTGTCTAGTTGGTGTTATCCTGACTCCAGTCTCCTTCGGTACAGCAGCAGACCCTCCATTCCAAAGAGAAGTTCACTTTAAATATCACATTTTGTATATTGTGGTGTTTATATATTTCATCACTTACACACAATGTTTATTATGCACTACACAATATATATATATGTACTTTGTGGTTTTATTATTATTCACTTAGTTGTTTGCAATATTCAATTTAAAACACATATTGATGCACTTGGACACTTCTGTTATATGGACTACTGTATGTAACTTTCAGTTATCATCATTATGATGACGAGACATTATTTAAAACAAACAAACAGAGAGGCTGTGAATGAGAGCCTGATTTCAGACTCTGTTACTGATACACTTACATTTTATTGTACCTGTGGTTTTAAAGGGATTATAATTCCCCTGTTGTTTATGTAGCTGGGCTATTTATTATGATAAAAAGATTTATTTTGTATTAAAAAATGTAACATTGTCTACAATGAGCACAATTTTTTTGTCAGAAGACAAATAAATGCTATGGACATTCCTAAATTGAGCTAGGAAACAAGTGACTATTAATTACATAGTGTCTGCTAGACAAGCAATGTGTGTCAATCATGTTGTATGCTGCTTAGTTTCACTGCTAAACCTACAGTACTTTAAACCATTATCCTATGCCACATTACCAACCTCTATTGCCCTGGGACTGGGAGTTAGCAACCACTCTATCATTATGTAATTTTAAAAATAAAACACCAGGACTCGGAGCTGTATGTGTCTTTTTTTCAATAAAAACTATGCATATATAAATCTTCATGTCTATTAAACGTGTTGCTGATGCAAATGCTGACTGTCTTTTTTTTTCTTTTACAAAAATCATGGACATTAATTAAATGGTGGGTGGCTGACAACTGACAATTCTGACATAGATGTTAGGGAGGGTCTAGCGCTGCCTGCCTGGCACAGCACAGAGGGCACTCAAGAAGCTGGCTAGTTTGGGACACCACTACTATTAGATGTTCACGATTCAAATAGGACTAATATATGATACCAAAATTGCTTGTTTTGGCAATAATGATGTGTATGATAGTATGTGGTTTGTGAATCAGAAATGACAAGATCACGTGAGCAACTGCAGGCTAGCCAAGGAGATAATTAATTCCGCATTGTGCGGTGCCAGGCAGCAGCTAGAGAGCTGTGGTAATTTCAGCTCCAATAGCTTTTATTAAAATCAGGTCGTAATTTAGACGCTATGACTCATGTCAGCGTTCCACAGGGATTACCCAAAAGTTCCAAAGTAGGTCAGCATTTCAATAGATGCAAATCTTCATGAACTGTATACTTATAAGAATCCATTCATAATAATGTTTATGATCACAAAAAAAAAACAAGAAGTATGTCCTTGGGGGCCCTCCCGGCTACCAGTGCGTTACTGAGAGATGTTACAGTAACCGTGTTTAAAATTAGAATATACTGTACATTAAACAAAACAACAAGCCAAGCAATGTGCAATTGCCAATCTAGATGCTATGGAATTGGTGGCTGGTCATCTTGAATTGCCACTTTCCAGGTGTCAATTTGTCCATTTTCCAATTTGTCAATTCCGACAGAAATATTAGGACAGGTGCAACAGTACATGCATAGCACGGGCTTTGGGACCTGCTGTGTTGTGTTGTTTAGCCGCTCCCCCACTAGATGGTTTGAAGAATATTTTATTCATATACAGTATATGGATATTTGTCAATAAATGATGATGATGATGGATGAAAGCATGCTGGTGGTTGACTGGTGGTGGCAGTAGATCAACAATTCAAAGCTAGATTTTTTGGTTCGGCGAGTAGATTTTTGGGTGATTTGGCAAGCACTGTATATATATATATATATATATATATATATATATATATATATATATATATATATATAGCAATCAAAACAGATGGCACTCCAAGCAAATAAGTCAATGGACAAGGTGCATGCTTCAAAGAGTAAGTATAGGTGACAGCTGCTATCACCAAAGCGACAGCAAAGAAACAGCACTCAAATTTCATCAAAGCAAAAAGTGTATTGACAAAACACATCAGCACAAAGATAACATGGGGTGGGGTCCTTACATATTTTTTATTTCCACAGGTAGTCCACGCACTGACGTCAGACTTATCTCTCTGCACTCGCAGGTGAATCCTTCCTTTGGTGAAACGGAACCCCATGCATGCGCAGTCATACTTAAATATCGTTGCCTAGCTACATGGTTGTTGTCAGAAACACTGCTAGGCCACCAGAGGGTGCTGAGGCATTGCAGACTCACATAGAGGGCTGCTCTTGCTCTTCTAGAACCAAAGGGAGTACGCTGGGTAATGTATGGTCAGACAGCTTAACTAGTTTCCTTTTACAAGCACCACAAGTTCTTATCTTTTCTTACTTTATTAAAAGGCAGCAGATAACAAAGTTACTTGTAGATGGTGTGGTGAGAGAGAGCTTGTCTACAATAATAGTGCTTGATTGTAAGGACCAAAAAAGTAAAAACGATACTTCTTACCAAGAGCTGGAAGTCATAAGTAGTGCTTGCTTAGCCTGCTGAGATAGAAAGAAAGCAAAATGGAGGGTGTCTCACAGGAACAGAGCCTGGGCTAAGGAAACTGTGAATACAGGCAGGGGGTAATTGAACAGTCCACTATGCCAGGGGAATAACAGGGGTTGTCATAGCAACCACTTGCAGGAGGCTAGGAGATAGAGAAAGAAACTAATGTGTCCTTTTCACCTGCACTGGGAATAATAACTGCAGCGAAAGTGCTACTACATAAAGGGCCAGCAGGCAGAGCTGCAAAAGGGAAAAAAGGAACAGAACTATGATTCTTGTTCCATGACACTCCCCGTCTGGTATCTGGCGTTACCACTATATAATAGAATATGTGGAACATATGTGCAATGCAAACATAACATAACAATGCAAAAGTCCATGTCCACATAGCGAGGCGATACCGGCCGGTACCACTGGCGTCAAAGTCCTTTGGCCAAAATCTTCTGGTGAGGGAGGCCAGGTGGATGCACCGCTCCAGGTTAGCTGGTTGCAATGTCTTTGTGCAAAAGTCTCCGGCACTGTTTAGTGCCTATTTGTAATCCCTCACGTGCCTCAACGAAAGTGATTCCGTAGTCGGAGCATATTTGTCTGGCTGGTCCTCTGATGGAAAAGAATCTTCTCAGGGCGTTTCTGGACCGTATATTCGTGAGTAACACGGATACTTGAGGCCTTGTCTCCATGTCCTCCTCTGGATCCACAAGTTCAAATTCGTCTACAAGGGCTGATGGCGTTTCCGTGTGCTGCGTTGGAAACGTTGGTCCTGTGAGCCATGACTTGTTCTGTAGTTGTGCAGCGGGCACTGATCTGGTGGCATGGACTGCAAGATTTTGGTCTGTGGGTACATGGGACCACTGTTCTGGTTGGCTTGACTTCCTGATTCTTTCTACACGGTTGGCCACGTATACGTAGAATCTTCTTTTCTCGTTGCTTATGCAACCCAGTACCCCCTTGTTATCTGTGTAGAGCCTGACAGTATCTGGTTTGCAGTCCATTTCATTTTTGACGAGTTCTGCCAGTTCTACCGCTGATACCGCGCCATATAACTTAAGTCTGGGTATAGTGTGGTCGCGTTGTGGCGCTACTTTAGCCTTGCCGAGGATGAACCTGATATGGTTGCCTCCATTTGCATCCGTGGTTTTTAAGTAGGCCACTGCTGCTATGGCCTTTGTAGAGGCATCTGAGAACACGCAAAGCTCTTTGCTGTGTACAACGGTGAGAGATGTGGGTGAGTAGGGGCGTGGGATCTGAAGCTGCTCTAAGATCTTCAAAGAATCCTTCCACGTTTCCCACTCCTTCCGTCTTTCTGGAGATAGTGGGGTATCCCAGGCCTGCTTCTCGAAGAACATTTCTCTGAGAAGAGACTTCCCTTGTATGGTGACTGGAGCCACGAATCCCAGCGGGTCGTGAAGACTATTGACCGTGAACAGGGCCTCGCGTCGGGTGTAGGGTTTCCTTCGATGGACACCTGGAATGTGAATGCGTCTGTTTTGAGATTCCAGCTTATCCCCAGACTCCGCTGTATGGGCGGCGTGTCGGTCCCCGTATCCAAGTCCCTAAGGTCGCTTGCGTGGTCGTCTCTTGTTGTTTGGGACGTTGTACACCCCAAGTCATCAGTGCATTCCTCTTGCACGAGAACGTCTCCACATATTTTGGTGATACGCCTTTGTGTCTTTTTGTTAACTGCCCTCAGGAGGTTGTTTTCTCCCTCGACATGACGAAGAACAGTCTCTTTTGTCCTTGTAAATCCGTTTGTGGAATGTCTCTGTGACTGTCTCTTTTTAGGCATGCGAGAGGACAGCCTTTTTGCCCTTGTAGTTTCACCTGCAGGGCGCGATCTTTTGCGGCTATGGCAGCTGTGGCGGTTAGCTGCTTTGCCACTTGGTATTCTGTGGAGAGGAATGACTGTACGTCTTAGCTGTGCCATTGCTTGCAGGAGGACCGTCCGATTGTTTCTTTTCCTTTGGACAATCCTTTTGTCGGTCACCTTCAGGAGGTTACTTTCTTCCTTGCGTGGAGTCGACTCATCATCCTTAGTGGTCTGGACTACTGAGCATCCTAGACCATTGTCACATTCCCCTGATGCGAAGATGGTTTTTTGATCTCAGGGGTATGACCTTGTCTCTTCTCCTCACTTGGCCTTCCTGTCACTTGGAGATGGCCAAGACATGGTTCGGAGAGGGATGTGTGTCCACATTCTGTTATCACCATTCTGCGGGTGTCAACATAGTATGGTTCGTGTCTTTTATCAGTACACATGTTGCCCACTATCACCCATCATAGGTCAAGTCTTTGGGCGAATGGTGCGTTGTGGGGTCCGTTGCGCTGTTTGCGGACTTTGTGCACCCTCAAGATGTCTCTACCGAGCAGCAGCAAGATCTTGGCGCCTTGTTCTACCGGTGGGATGTAGTTGGCTATTCCTCTGAGGTGTGGGTGATGGCGTGCCACCTCTGGTGTGGGAATCTCGTCCCTGTTTGCAGCCATGTAGTTGCACTCGATGAGTGGGGAGAGCTATCTTCACTATGTTGGCCACTGAACGTATAATGTAGCCGCTTGCTCTAATCCCTGTTGTCTCAGTTAACCCTGCACAGGTTCTGAGGGTGTAGGGTGAGGCATTGTCTTGTGCGTTGAATAAGTTGAAGAATTCCGTCTTCGCCAATGATCTGATACTTTGATCGGCGAGGATTGCATACATCCGGATAGCCCTCTCAGGTTGTCCCTGGGGGTGCACTGCGACAAGGCATATTTTGGAGCAGGACGTTTTGTCACTTCCTTTTCCGCAAACCTCGGTGCGCAGAGACGTGACAGATGTTGGCTCTCCTTCTCCTTCCTCCCCATCATGCTCCGCTATGGAGGATGGGTTGTTGAGTTGCTGGAGTGTCAGCGCCTCTGGATGTAGCGATGTTACGTGCTTGTCACTTTTGCACACCACACATTTGATGGCTTCTTTACAGTCTTTGGCTAGGTGAGTCGTGGAATCGCAGAAACTGAAGCAAACTCTGAATTCTCTAAATAACATCTTGCGTTCCTCTAGGGACTTCATCCTGAACCCAAAGCACCTGTTAAGTGGGTGTGGCTTCTTGTGTATGGGACATTCCCTGTTTGGGTCCCTTGGTTTCTTGTCTTCGCCGACCGACTGGTCGGGAGTTGTTTGGGTCGTGGAGGACACGTCCGTCCTGTGGACCGAGATGGGTGTTTGAGTGTTACCGTATCTCGCCGCTGGTCTCTCATTCCTCAGGTTGCTTGCACTGTGTGTGGTCTGCGCACCCAGGATGAAACTGGGGTCGTTCCTGGTCCTTGCCGCTTCGTGGATGAAGTTTAAGAAGAATGAGAAGAATTTGTTCAAAAAAAGGTTGGACATCTTTTTAGTTAGGAAAGGTGTACAGGGATATACCAAATAAGTACAGTGTACATGGGAAGGATGTTGATCCAGGGATTAATCCGATTGCCAATTCTTGGAGTCAGGTCTTCCCCGTAATGGGGTTTTTTGTTTGCCTTCCTCTGGATCAATAAGTATAGATATAGGATAAAGTATCTGTTGTCTAAATTTAGCATAGGTTGAACTTGATGGACGGAAGTCTTTTTTCAACCTCATCTACTATGTAACTATATGTAAGAAGGGAGGGAAGGCGACTTGCTTCTCCCTTTTGTATTTGGAGCCTTGTGACATCCATCTTTCTTGGAGATTGTAGGGTAGCTTCTCCAAGATGGGTCTCACTCCGCGAGCTGAGTCTAAGACATTGAGACCTGTTAAGGAATGGTCTTTTCTTGCAAATTCCAGCTCTTGAAGCAGGTCCCCGAGCTCTCGTAACTTAGAGTAGTCTTTAGCTGTGATCCTGGGAAAGCTGTCGACTCTCTTGAAGAGCGCATCTTCGACTGCTTCGGGGCTACCGTACCATTCTGATAGCCTTTCCCGTACTAGGTCAAGACCTACTTGGGGGTGGTTCGCGTTTGCCACCCCGAGTCTCTTCGCGTGTTCCATGGATTCTTTCCCCAGCCATTTGGATAGCAGACTGAGCTCTTCCCTTGCTGAGAAGCCCAGGCTCTTGATTGCGTCCTTCAACGTGAACTTCCACATTCAGTAGTTCTCAGGACGGTCGTCAAAGTTGGTAAGTTCTCTTTGCACCATGTCACGCCGGATCATGTACTTGCCCATGTCTGTCAGTCCTGAGGCATCCGCGTGTTGGTCATGTTCTGAGGTAGTTACCGGGAGGGTCCTTGCGGTCGCCTCCTCCTTGGCATGGACGCGTGATGACTGCTGGTCAGTGTGAGGGGCTGTGTTTTCCCATGTGGGTGTACCTGGATTGCGAGCCTGTTGTAGTGCATCCGTGTGCGCGCTGGCGTGTGGATCACTGTTGCGGCTGTGGCTATCCCAGGTAGCGTGCACTCTTGAAGGAAAAGCGTCTTCTCCTCGTGGACCTAGCAAGTCTTCAGTGTCAGTGGTGTCACTCCCATCGTGTTGAGATGGTGCGCTGGTATTGGTGGCGGTGGCAGCGGCGGCATTGGCAGCGGTGGCGGCACTGGCGGCGTTCTGCTCCTCCTCTTCTATGCACGCTCTTTCTGCCCTTACGGCTGCCTCTCTCCGACCATATTCGGCCCTGGCACGTGCGGCCTCTGCGGTGGCTCACACCTTGGTAGCTAGCGCTTGCGCTGGACGCGTAAGATTGCGCTGATCTTGCTGACCTTGATGAGTGCCTGGATGTGCTGGAACGCTGCATTGCAGTCTCCTGCAAAAGGTCTTTTCTCTTATTCTCAGCTTCCGTGATGGCGGTTTTCATGATGCCATCACGTTCTAGGTCAATCGCCTTTTGCAGTTCGCGTTCTCGCAGGCTGTCTTCCGTGTTAGTTCTTGTTAGATAGGTGAAATATGCCTGTGACAGCGCTTGGTAGCAGGAGTGATCTATCTTCAATTGAGTTATTGCCTGCTCGAGCTGTTGTACATAATTGCCAGCGCCGGCGACATTGCGTATCCCAAGTGTGGTTGTTTCCCAGGCCAACTCTAATTTAGCGTGGTGCGCTTCAATGTCAGTTTCGTACTTTTTGTGCGCCTTTTGTGTCAGTGTGACTATCCGTTTAGGCCTTGCGTCTGCCTGCGCCTGTTGCAGTTACGCTGCAGTCTCTGTGTCTGAGTGGTCACTCTCCTGCGTTGTGTCTGGTGGGGATCGGAGTTCTGCCATGCTGTAGGTGTGTGTAGGCCTTTAGCCAGTGCGTGTGGCGTGCGGTCTGTTTACCTGGTCAGCGATGGATGACTGTCTCGGATAGTGCCGGTAGGTGTCCTGCAGCGGTAAGCGTAGGGGTAGCTGTTCTTACAGGTGTCCGGTGGCTCTGACCCGTGTCCTGGCGGGTGTCCGGTGGCGTGGCCCTGGTGGCACTAGCCGTGGAACATGCGCAGGATTAGGTGAGATGGTAGCTCTTCACTGTCAAGCTGTGCAGAGGGTGGACTCAAAGACAGAAAAGAGCAATCAAAGTTCTGTGTACAGTGCACTGTCTGACTGCAGTGCTGGTGCCTTGTGTGTGAGGCTGCAGGCTCTGTGTGCAGTGTACTGCTGCAGAAGTTGTGTAAGCTGCTTGCTGTTTAAAGCTGCTGCAAGTTTCTGTCTAAAGGCTGTAAGCAGTGGCTTCTATGCTGTCTTCAAGGTATATAGAATCCGTTTTTACTGTTCTGGAACCAAAGGGAGTACGCTGGGTAATGTATGGTCAGACAGCTTAACTAGTTTCCTTTTACAAGCACCACAAGTTCTTATCTTTTCTTCACTTTATTAAAAGACAGCAGATAACAAAGTTACTTATAGATGGTGTGGTGAGAGAGAGCTTGTCTACAATAATAGTGCTTGATTGTAAGGACAAAAAAAAGTAAAAACGATACTTCTTACCAAGAGCTGGAAGGCATAAGTAGTGCTTGCTTAGCCTGCTGAGATAGAAAGAAAGCAAAATGGAGGGTGTCTCACAGGAACAGAGCCTGGGCTGAGGAAACTGTGAATACAGGCAGGGGGTAATGGAACAGTCCACTATGCCAGGGGAATAACAGAGGTTGTCATAGCAACCACTTGCAGGAGGCTAGGAGATAGAGAAAGAAACTAATGTGTCCTTTTCACCTGCACTGGGAATAATAACTGCAGGGAAAGTGCTACTACATAAAGGGCCAGCAGGCAGAGCTGCAAAAAGGGAAAAAAGGAACAGAACTATGATTCTTGTTCCATGACACTTGCTGTATCTTCACTTGCTCTGAAAATCCAAGATGGCCGCCGCCTGTCAGAGCTGGAGAATGACGCTGTGGACTCGTCTGGCTGGTTAATTAGTGGATCCCCAATTAGTGACACAGGGTGTTTATGGGTATATAGGTCTTCTGGGCATCAGTACCCCTCAGCACTACTCTGAGGAAGGTCCTTAGAGGACCCAAACGTTGGTTATCTTTGTGCTGATGTGTTTTGTCAATACACTTTTTGCTTTGATGAAATTTGAGTGCTGTTTCTTTGCTGTCGCTTTGGTGATAGCAGCTGTTATATATATATATATATATATATATATATATATATATATATATATATATATATATATATATATATATTATATATATATATATATATATACATGCAATGGCAGCCGCTGGAGTACAGCACCGGCTATATTATCCATGAATGGCCTTGCCAAAAAAATGTCAGAGTTACAATTAAACTGTCCTGGGTGATCTATATATTATTCATGGGATTATTTTTCCCAATAATATCCAGACATAATAATAACTGCTGCTACTGTATATATATATATTCCACTTAATATACAACAATTACATTAACATATTCAGCATGAGGGCCAGAGACTTGAGCCCACTTCACTGAAAGTTCAGTCCATCACCGCTGCAAATGTAAAAACTATTATTAAAGTCAATCTTTTTTTTCCTTTAAAGATATAATAGTATAATATTATAATAGTACAGCAGCAACACTCCTCCTCAACCGCAGATCACGATTTTCTGTTTGAACTACAGTATTAATCTGTCCAGCGGATGTCAGTGATAGAAAAATACAATCCAGAAAAGATCCCCCTTTTTGAGACATATTCAGGACTGGACGATCCGAGGCAGATGTAAATGTGCACATTTTTTTGCCCATCTCTAGACAAGATGAGCGAGTGAATAAGGAATTAGATTATATGTGAGGAATGAAGGAGAGGGCAGATTCAAAGATGACCCCCTAGGAAGTTAGGTTGATGTTTTGAGGAGATCGTGGTGTTATTTAAAGTGAGGGAGAGTTTTGGTGTAGGCGTGACAACAGAAGGTGGAGAAATTAGTAAACAAATGTTCTGGGAATATTTATTAAAAAAGAAAGTGTCCCTAGGAAATACACTTACAGGATGCTAAAGTAACACAAACATTGGAGAGAACTGTGTAAGGGGCGTCATCTACAGTAGTGGAGGGGTCCGACAGTGATACTATGCACCTGATGTTCAAGATGACTGCATACAGCTCCTGCCACGAGTATTGCAGCGTTTCAGCGTCTCCAAGTGCTCAGTACACTTCCGTGTATAATTCACTGATGGAAGTGAAGGCGGATCAGCTGAACAAAGTATCAGGAAACTCAGGACCTCATCCCACACATCTGTCTAAGATGACGTCACCACGTCTCTACGCGTTTCGTCAAGTTGCATGACTTCCTCAGGAGGGGGGGGTGAGCATAAAGTGCGGGTTGCAGCCTAAAAAGCTTGCGCATTCATGGTTTATAGCATGTCCCTACCAACATTTGTTTTGTACTTTTACTTCCCCTGATAATTTCTATCCACAAAGTCTCTACATGTTCAACATTCCCTTCATAAGCATCTTCCCATATAGGTTTTAAAATTGGTTTAACATATAAACATATAGAAAATGTATTTTCACATGCACAAACATAGGGTATATAAATTGCTCTAGGTTCCTTATTATTTATTTATTTATATATATATATGTAACGGATTTTCTGGCCTAGCCTGACCCACCCAATCTCACATTGGCCCCTGTGGTCTAACCAGTCCCCATTACATGGTCGTGTCTGGTGGTGCACCTGTTGGCAACAGGACTCCTGAGTCTCCCGCATGATGTTGTGTGGGGATTGCCAACCCAGACAGGCAGCTGAGGTAGTGTTCATGAGTCCTACCTATATCTAGTGCAGCGCCTCCACCTCATCAGGATCTCTGCGTCTGCAGGAAGATGTGACTGATGAGGAACTCCTCTGTGGTGCCTCCTCCTGTGCAAGAACATCACACCCACACAGCAAGGATTTGTTGAACTTGAGCATCTTTATTGTAGTTGCGGTATGGGCTAGCTGCCCCTCGCAGTGATTGACTCAGCCGCACATCTCGGCGCGTGATCCCTTCAAAGGTACACCCTCCCAATGGAGTGGGATCCCCTCTCCCCTCAGGGAGATCACCCCTGTGCCAGGTCCCTGGACACAGTATGGCATTAACAACTTGATGCTGATTTATCAGTATAGGGCCACTAGTTACAGCACTAGCGCCCTCTTTCCCCAGGTCTCAACGCAGACCTGCTCCTTACTCCAACACACTAACTTTGAGCAGTGCTGTGCCTTATATCTCTCAGGAGGCAGGCACATCTCTGATGTCACTAACGGTGGACTCAGAGTATGTAGCCACTCCCATCCACACATAGGGCACCTCACCAGGGTGTGAGGGCAAACCTCCATGATTACTGCTGGCATCCCTGTAACTTACCAGGCCTTACTGCCAGCAGAAGAGGAAACTGCAGTCCATTTTACAGCATGGCTACACATATATATATATATATATATATATATTTATATATATATATATAAAAAGCAGAAAAAAGCCGTGTTAGTCCAGTTGCGATAGTGCAGAATAAATGAGTTCTTCAGGATTAGGTGATACCTTTTTTATTGGACTAACAATTTATGTCATAGGACAAGCTTTCGAGAGTTCTCCTCTCTTCTTCAGGTCGAGCAATACTGGTATACAAAGGATTCAATAGCTAATACTGTGTAGAGAGAGGGGAAAAAAACAACAGATATTTACTGTAGATAAGGTAGGGAGTTAAGTGTTTGAAGCCAGGGGACAGTGTCAAAGAAAGGTGGGGAGGGGGAGGGGAAGGGATGCTGGGGGGGAGAGAAAGTGTGGATAAGAATAGAGGCAAGCAGGATAATTATATATATATATATATATATATATATATATATAATAAGGAACTTAGAGCAATTTATATACCCTCTGCTTGTGCTACTCAGTGACCTTTACCTTTGCCTGTAGGGTATTTGAAAACACTTTCTTCCTAAAACATCATTCTATTTCACAGTGGAGGTCATGAATGATTTACTGTATGATGTTTTTTTCATAGATATTATTGTTCTAAAAGTCTATGTACCAAATCATACACATAGCAGTTGAAATGCTTTTAAATTAATGTCATCACCATAAAAGCATACAGTAATATATCATTAACGTCCATGTTACTGCTTATAGTGCTATTTGCTTCATATTTGTACACGAATCAGTAAGATGTTTACATTACTTAAAACCATTGTGCTGTTAACTTCATGTTTAAAATTCACCCTTTTTTATTATAGCTTTAGTATTCTGAATGCATTTCAACCTGTTTAATTTCTAAGCCTTCTTGTGATTTAACCCTGGCTAATCATTTTTATGACAATGTTAGCAAATTATTTGTTTACTGTATTTCAAAGCTCAAATAAACTTTCTTGTATTTTCTTTACAGCAGTGTTGAACTTATTTGGCGTAGGTTCCATGGTGTTCCAGAAGATATGTGGAAACAAGAAAAACAAAGAACATATACAGTAGGTTCTTAGTAGGTTCAAGAAAAAAACCCACAGCTTTCTGATACTCCTTTAGAGTTTAAACGCACACTTGAGTTTTATGCTTGAACCACTGTAAAACGCAGAACAGTATATTGACTCAGGCACATCCTTTATTATGTCAGGTGGTTTAAGCCTTCCCATCCAGCTTCATTATTCTATTCCATCAAGGGCATTCTATTCAGGGATAAACTCCAAAGGAACAGTTACTTACATAGGAAGATGTACAACAATGTTTGCTATCACTAAAGACATTTTAAATGTAAGTGCCCGTCTGTATTTCTATCTACATCTCACTAAGAGGACAAACAGACTGTGCGATGTGCGTTTTTTCTCATGTTGTATCCTTCTCCAAGATAGAGATCCTGACTTACAGTAATAGAGGACCTGACTAAGGCAATATACTATTCCACATTTTACACTATAAAAAACTCAAGACAACCAAAGTGCGAGTTTAAACTCTGAGTATCATCAAGCTTTATTTTTTTTCTTGAGCATACTAAACTATAGATATGTTCTTTATTTTTCTTGCTTCCACATATCTTCTGGAACACCATCCTGCGCCCAAGAGAAGGAGTGGCTCAGTGAGTAAAGACACTGATTGACACTGAGATTGTTGCAGGGGAGCCTGGTTCAATTCCTTGTGATCTTGGGCAAGTCACTTTATTTCCCTGTGCCTCAGGCATCAAAAACATAGATTGTAAGCTCCACGGGGCAGGGACCTGTGCCTGCAAAATGTCTCTGTAAAGCGCTGCGTATAACTAGCAGCGCTATACAAGAACATGCTATTATTATTATACCAACTATGTTCTGAATTGGGTTTCCAAGAGAACACAGAACACAGTTTTTTTTAGGCTGCAGGACAGTTTCTATCAGAGACATTTCTTTGGACACTTATTTTTTACATAATTTTTTTAAATGTTTGCACAATGTTTACACGCCGTGGAGCCGCAAGCAGAGTGACGCGCCCGAGGACATTTCACCCTTTTTTCTACTTAAATCCATACAGAGGTTGGTGAATAACCTCTGAAAGACTCAGGCAGCGAAATCACTTTGTGGAAAGGACTGGAACCACAAATTGAACAGTAGGCAAAATTCTTTTATTGGCGCAAACTTTCCTCCTTTTTTCCACAATATTGTATATCAATAGCTCTAAGGAGCAGCTCAAAGCAGGAGTGCTCTGCAGCACCATCTATTGCCCGGAAGCTGTAGCAGCCAACAAAACCCTGCTCTCCTCCTCCCTCCTACTGGCTACAGGTGTTCTTATCTGATCGGCTCCAAACTCTGCCACCGGCATCCTTCTCTGATCTCCTCCATCCTCTGCTCTCCTCCTACCCACCTAAACCGGAAGGACACCTCACTAATAACCGGGACTGTCCTAGCTAAACGGGGACATTTTCACAATTTTTGGGGAACTGGGACAGCTCACTAAAAACCGGGACATCTGGTCACCGTACTAATAGCCCATCCTTAATCTGCACAGTAACTGGGGTGGGGTTTTATACTTACCTAGGTTATATAAAGGGCAGGGAGGTAGGTATTATTTCCCTCAGATCCCAGGAGGATCTGAGGACAAGATCTCACTTGTACATATGTTTAAAGTAATCGTCCCTTTATTGTTTTGTGAGTTAGGTAAGTACCCTTATAGACAAGTTTCCCTAGAATGAGAGGAACCGGACAGTTTAGGCCCCCAAAAGGGGAGGTTGTGGACCACACAAATTATACCAAATCTGTAATTCAAGAAAGGTGCCTCTCCATGAATGCTGTAATGCATGTGAAGATCTGCTGTTAAATAAATGTTAAAAAGTTCCTGTCTCCCTTTTCTATTATTTACACTCCTCACCAAGAGCCAGCGCAGATCCTCAGCCTTAAGAAGAGCAATCAAATAGACAGAACGCCTACAGAGGCGTTAAACTGGAGAGGACGCAACCCACAAAGAACCTTACTAGGAGCGGTGAAGAGACCTAGCACGAGTCGATGCTCCTCTTCCGGCCGCGCCACCCCTTTACTCCCTTCCTACCCACCTCCTATTTTTTTTTTTTTTTTTCTTTATTGATTTTGTGTTTGTCAATTTGAATCAATCGTACTATGTGAATTATGTTATTATCTTTATTGCTAGTCTACCCAAAACAATCCGGTCGAGTAGGGCCCGAAAAACCGGGATATGTCTCACGAGCTGACATACGGTACTGTCTATAGCGGAGATTAACACTAAAAATGAATGTAATGTATACTGTATTCTGTATCACTTGTTTGGAAAAATGCAATAAAATCTAAGTTACAAAAAAAAAAAAAGAAGAGCAAGGTAACCACTGAGCACTCACCCACACCTTTTTGCAGGCACAAATCCTGTTTAAAGGGACAGACACAACTGGGACCGTTACATTTTGGTATGCACCCTGTCCTGCATGCAGGAGAGAGGTGTTGGGGGGGGGTCGCGGGGAGGGAGGATGAGATAGAGTAACTTTAAGCAACAACTCTTTTACTAAGTAATTGCACAAAACATGAGTCACTTTAAAATATTGATTTCAATAAGCATAATATCGTAGGAGGAAGATGAACGAATCATATAGTTCATGCAGCAACTAATTTGTATATGCTAGCACAAATTTGATCACTACAGACTGAGGCCAGATTCACGAAGCTCCATTAAGGCAATTAACGTGACATTAACCCTCAGTTTACATTATGTAAATGGAAATGTCCTTAATAAGAAAAGCTGTTAGTGAAAATTATATGCAAATAATATGCTAATTATCATAAGCATACCCTAACATCGTTAAGATTAACACAGCGGAATAATGTTACATTAAATAAGTCATACCTGAATTTGACAAATGATTTATTACAAAATTAATACATCTTATACTATATTAGTGAAAGCACTGTATGTTTGCCTGCCTGCCTGCCTGCATGCATGCCTGCCTGCTGGATGTCCGGTGTCCCTAGCGGCAATCTCATTGGTCCCTTGGCCCGCCCGCCCCCGCACACCTCTCATTGGCCTCACACACTCACACCACCCCCTTGGCCCGCCCCCCACACCTCTCATTGGCCTGAGGCGGAGTGACGGGCCAAAGGTCCAAAAAAATAAATAAAACACACACACACACACACACACACACACCTCTCTCCCCTCTCCAAATCACCTTTTCCCCCTCCCCAGCGGCATCACCTCTTCCCCCTCCCCAGCGGCATCACCTCTTCCCCCTCCCCAGCGGCATCACCTCTTCCCCCTCCCCAGCGGCATCACCTCTTCCCCCTCCCCAGCGGCATCACCTCTTCCCCCTCCCCAGCGGCATCACCTCTTCCCCCTCCCCAGCGGCATCACCTCTTCCCCCTCCCCAGCGGCATCACCTCTTCCCCCTCCCCAGCGGCATCACCTCTTCCCCCTCCCCAGCGGCATCACCTCTTCCCCCTCCCCAGCGGCATCACCTCTTCCCCCTCCCCAGCGGCATCACCTCTCCCCCCTCACCGCTCCAAATCACCTCTCCCCGCTCCAAATCACCTCTCCCCCTCCCCGCTCCAAATCACCTCGCTTCCCGCAGCTGCCACGCGGCGCGTAAGATGGCGGACCCCCTTCCTCCCTCGCGGCGCCGAGTCAGACGGTGGCGGCGCCCGGAAGTACAGGTAGGTGTCGCTCCCCACCTCCGGCGCCAAACGGAACTGAGAAAGGGCGCATCAACTGAGGTGTGTGTGTGTGTGTGTGTGTGTGTGTGTGTGTGTCACTGTCCACTGCCCCCCCCTCCTATCCACTGCCCCCCCCCTCCTGTCCACTGCGTCCCCCTCCTGTCCACTGCGTCCCCCTCCTGTCCACTGCGTCCCCCTCCTGTCCACTGCGTCCCCCCTCCTGTCCACTGCGTCCCCCCTCCTGTCCCCCCTCCTGTCCACTGCCCCCCCCTCCTGTCCACTGCCCCCCCCCTCCTGTCCACTGCCCCCCCCCTCCTGTCCACTGCCCCCCCTCCTGTCCACTGCCCCCCCTCCTGTCCACTGCCCCCCCTCCTGTCCACTGCCCCCCCCCCTCCTGTCCACTGCCCCCTCCCTCCTGTCCACTGCCCCCTCCCTCCTGTCCACTGCCCCCCCCCTCCTGTCCACTGCCCCCCCTCCTGTCCACTGCCCCCCCTCCTGTCCACTGCCCCCCCCCCCTCCTGTCCACTGCCCCCCCCCCCTCCTGTCCACTGCCCCCCCCCCCTCCTGTCCACTGCCCCCCCCTCCTGTCCACTGCCCCCCCCTCCTGTCCACTGCCCCCCCCCTCCTGTCCACTGCCCCCCCCTCCTGTCCACTGCCCCCCCCTCCGGTCCACTGCCCCCCCCCCTCCTGTCCACTGCCCCCCCCCCTCCTGTCCACTGCCCCCCCCCCTCCTGTCCACTGCCCCCCCCCCTCCTGTCCACTGCCCCCCCCCCTCCTGTCCACTGCCCCCCCCCTCCTGTCCACTGCCCCCCCCCTCCTGTCCACTGCAGGAAATGCAGGGGGAGGAATCCATGCCTTTGAGGCGCCCCCCCCCTCCCTTTGACGCCCCCCCCCCTCCCTTTGACGCCCCCCCCCTCCCTTTGACGCCCCCCCTCCCTTTGACGCCCCCCCCCTCCCTTTGACGCCCCCCCCCTCCCTTTGACGCCCCCCCCTCCCTTTGACGCCCCCCCCCCCTCCCTTTGACGCCCCCCCCCCTCCCTTTGACGCCCCCCCCCTCCCTTTGACGCCCCCCCCCCTCCCTTTGACGCCCCCCCCCTCCCTTTGACGCCCCCCCCCTCCCTTTGACGCCCCCCCCCCTCCCTTTGACGCCCCCCCCCCTCCCTTTGACGCCCCCCCCCTCCCTTTGACGCCCCCCCCCTCCCTTTGACGCCCCCCCCCTCCCTTTGACGCCCCCCCCCTCCCTTTGACGCCCCCCCCTCCCTTTGACGCCCCCCCCCTCCCTTTGACGCCCCCCCCCTCCCTTTGACGCCCCCCCCCCCTTTGACGCCCCCCCCCTCCCTTTGACGCCCCCCCCCTCCCTTTGACGCCCCCCCCCTCCCTTTGACGCCCCCCCCCTCCCTTTGACGCCCCCCCCTGCCTTTGACGCCCCCCCCTGCCTTTGACGCCCCGCGCGCACACACTGACTGACTGCCGCACGCACGCACACACTGACTGACGCGCACACAAAGCCTGACTGACGCACGCACACACTGACTGAGGCACACACTGACTGTGTGTGCGTCAGTCAGTCTGTGTGTGTTTGTGTTTCTGCCTCAGACTCACTGACGCGCGAGCAAACACACAGTGACTGACGCACACACGCTACATGAAGCTGTAAAGGAGGGAGGGAGGGGGGGGGACTGGATTGATGTGAATCGGGGACAAACAGAGAGAGGGGGGAGGAGAGAGAGGAACGGGAACATTACATCCCGGGCAACGCCGGGTCTCTCAGCTAGTATATATATATATATGTGATAATGTTAATCATCAGTTATTATACATGTTAGTATAACTAATGGCTTAAGAGACATTGTCTATAAGATTGGATTCTACCTGTTATGTATGTCTTTTCAATAAAAATTGAAGTTAAAAAAAAAAATGAATACCTACATTAATAGATTTTTAAAAAGTAGACAAAGAAAATGTGGTTTTTTTTCTGACTAATATTGAAAGAGGATTATCCTACCAGCAAATAAGGAGCCATGGCTTCCATCAAGACAGATGCCAGAAGGATTTCATTTTATGGTTGGCCTTTTGAATAAGCCCTGTGTGGGTCCTAGACTCTGAAGAGGATGGGGTTCAGCCACATGGATTAAGTGATTATTTATTTCCTTAACCCCCTTTGGCACCAATAAGGATACTGTAACTAGGCTTCTCTTGAGAGGGCCTAGGTAGCCTCACAGACACTTAAGCAGCTAATGACCCCCATATATATTTATGTGGATTCGAAAGCAAACAAAAACAGCACATATCACAAGAAAAAATGACCATTATCGAAGAAAGATTGTTCTCGAGTAGAAGCCAAGGGCTATCAAACGACCAAAACAAGGATGAGAGGATGACAGACAACCACTCAGGGCTCATCACGAGGGATGTGTATACACATATGAAAAGACATACAGTACACAGATATATTATATATAGCCCCCAACCCGAAAGCAAAAACAGCACCTCATCACCATTTATTTTTTTAACTAAAATCCTGCCTCCATTTAAGGGAGCACCAAAATACTTTACAGTCAGTTTAAAGAACAGACTAAAATTATACACTGTTCATTTTGATAGAATGGAAAAGCCTGAAGGAAGAAATAAGTCTTACATCGTGCTCGAAACAGTGGTAAAACCAATATACACCCGAGCTCCGGCAGTAGCGAGTTCCAGACCTCTGAAGCTGCACACGAGAAGGCCCGCCCAGCGTAGAGTGCAGTATCCTTGGCACAGAGAGGCGGACCTCAACAGAGGACCTGAGATCATAGCCAGTATCTCTCTGAGGCATCAAAAGAGACTGCAGATAGGGAGGCCCTGTGCCTTGAAAGGTTTTAAAAGCCATAACGGCCAACTTGAACCAAACACGGAAGATTACTGGAAGCCAATGCAGAATGGGAGTAATATACTCAAGGCGAGAAATTATGTCTCAGCTTCAAAATGTCCACGAAGCCGAAGGCCTCACAAATCACCCCGAGTTGCTAGAAAACCAGTCTAAATAACTGTGCTCAGTTAAGCCAGTGCTATAATATAAAAATTTCGGTCATGGTAGCTGCACATGAACTGAAGCACATTCATAACAGCCACCTGAGCATAGAGAAAGGCACGATTAGGGGGGAACATAGTAATAAAGGACAACATTTGACACAAACTACTAAAAGTAGCAATAATATGGCAACATATCGGGGATCAAAAGGGGACTAACAAACAGCAAGAAAATATTGAACGATAGACTGACGGAACCGATTTGTGCAAAAGTCCAATAAGGGGCATAAGTAATCTTGCCAAAAGTTTATACACATTGAAAAAATAAAACATCCATGTATTAATGGTACACAAAAGTTAACCCAACAGCTCAGGGTCATGCAAACTATGGCAAAAACTGGAACTGGAGTCTCAGGACGCAGATGACCAATATAATAGAATAGGCATAAAGTCTCAATTCATATTACTGGGCAAAAAGTGTTTTGTAATTCACAATTGGAGTACCATGGTTCAAAACTGGTGCTGATGGCTGAAGTCCACGGATAACGCAGCTATTCATAAACTATGCCATATAAATATACTGCTGCGGCACAGTTTATTCGAGCATTTGCCCGTTCTGTGCCGCAGCAGTAGCCTGGCGCGCGCCCGAGTGTGACGGGCGCACGCCGAAGCAGCGGAAGAGCGCCCTCCGATCGGGGCGCTCTCCCTACCGCTGCCGGGTCCGTCAGTGACATTTCTGCAGAGACTAATGGCCCATCGGATTAACACAGCAGGGGTCCCTGGCAGTCCCATTCATTTTGAATGGGACTGCCAGGGACCCCCCAGTGTTAATCCGATGGGCCATTAGTCTGTCTGCAGAAATGTCACTGAAATGTTGCACCATGTACCATGTGCAACGGTATATTAGACCATAGACCATGTACAGGGTTGTAACACTATTCAACAAACATTGGATAAAGATCCTTCAATTTCTAATGCATTCAAATCATTCATCATTTCAGGCATCCAATTTATTCTTTTACACAACTATTTTAATTTTAATAATGCATATTATTTACAGGTATGTGGCACCGCCATGGGCACCAGGTTTGCACCAAGCTATGCAAAGCTATTTATGGGCAGCTGGGAAGATCAATTTATTTGGTCCAGCTGCCCTTTTGGTGCGAACCTGGCGCTACATTGACGATATTATTTTTATTTGGTCAGGTTCTCTTCCACAATTAGAATTATTTAAACAGTATATGAATGATAATATTTTTAATTTAAAATTTACCTTTACTTCTAGCAACATTTCTTTAGAGTTTTTAGATCTGGTTATTTTTATTAAAGACAATAATATACATACCAAAACTTTTTTAAACTGTACAAGCAAACAATTATCTACACGCAAAAAGCCACCATGACCCAACATAGATAAACAATATACCTAAAGGACAATTTGTAAGATTAAAAAGGAACAGTTCCACCTCTCAAACATTCAATACACAAGCACAAGATTTGAAAAACAAATTTATAACTAGGAAATACCCATCTAACAAACTTGACCAAATTATATCTGAGGTGGAGACCATGGATAGAAGTGTTCTTTTACAGTATAAACAAAATAGATTAAACACCATCTCGGAAGTACCATTCATCACACAAAATACAACCAGATGGCCCCGGCTATAAAACAAACTATCTGTAAATATTGGCCAATTTTGAGAAAAGACGAGGATCTCGCAGACATCTTGCCTATCAATCCAAAGATCATATTTACTAGGGCCCCTAATATTGGACAAAGGGTAGCTCCAAGTTGTCCTCTGAAGCGACCATTAAGCCGTAACAACAATACCAATAAGGGATACTATATCTGCAATACCTGCATAGCTTGTAGATATAGCCTCAAAAACACTTCATTTACATCTACAGTCACATCTAAAATTTCTAATATCAAACAAAACATAAATTGTAATAGCACCCATGTAATATATCTCCTTGAATGTCCTTGCGGTCTGCAGTATGTGGGTATGACAACAAGACCCATAAAACGTTGATTATACGAACACATTTGCAATATTAAGAAAGGTCTAATCACACATAATGTATCGAGTCATTTTCTTCAAGTGCACAACAAGAACCCTTAGGGCCTTAAATGTATAGCCATCGAAGCCCTCAAGCCTTTTTGGCGGGGAGGAAATATTACAAGTCTCTTGGGACGGCGTGAATCTTTTTGGATTTACGAACTTTGCACTCTGGCACCTTTGGGTCTCAATATTGAATTTGACCTAAAATCCTTTTTAGTAGATAAAAAGACTCATCTTTGACAGAATAATAATAATAATGATGATAATAAATAATAAAAAATAGTGACAGTGGGAGATAATAAATATGTATTGTTTATTGTATATTATTATTTATTATATATATATAAAAAATGTATTTGGGGTCCTTCTATAAGAAATATAGTTTTTATTGCCATCATTGGATCTCTTCCAGATCAATATAGATCTATCCAAGCATGTTGCACATTTTGGACTGTATCCACACAGTTCTATTCAATAACTATACTTCTTTGTACACTTTATTTATTATTTTTTATTCCTAGTATTAGCATTATTATCATACACACAGTTGATGTTATTAGCACTATGCACATTTATGTACACTTATCTATATTTAGATATTAGCTGGCGCACTGCACATAACTTAACATGGATATTTAACATGTCTTGTTATTATCATGTATGACTCAATTATTAACTTTATATATGGGTTTATTTATATATTTTTCTTGTTTGTTAATTGTTCTCTATGTTTGTACATTATTCTTGTCGTTTTTTCCCCATTGTTTTGAGCTGGGACATCTAACAGCACTGTAATCATCATTGCGCATGTCAGAACCGATAAACAGGTACACTGTGCCTTTTAATCAGGACTATAAATGTCATGGACTTACAGGGACCGAATCATTAACTTTTTCCCCCTAAGGAAGGAAGGTTTACTTCCGAAACGCGTAGGGTGGGTATCTGCTGGCCCTGCTGCCTACTCTGGTGACAATTACCGACAGTTACATCGTATATGCTGTTTGGAAGTTCAGAACGCGGCGAATCTGCCGCTGCTGTTTAGATCTTTGGCGAGATCCCCGTCTGGCGAATCTGTGGAGGCGGTTCCCCCTGCTCCCGAGCTGACTGCGCACCGAGGTCTGAGATTGTATGACCGGGAGGCGAACAGCACAGAAGGGAGAATTGAGGGACACTACATCCGCAACACAGAGGAGACGCCATGAGCTGGTTCACGTACACGAGAGGGGATACTCTCTGACTTATCCACTGCCCAACACTACCTTACGTCTGGTAAGCGGTCACTTCAGCTACAGCAGCATTTCTAGCAGACCTAATTTCTGTTTAACTATGGTTATGTCCTAATATGTTGTTTAATATTAAATGTTTATTAAATGTGTTTTAATTACCTGTTGTTTTCTCCCAGCTCTTTGTTTTAACTTGTTTTATTTTTATTTTTTATTATTTGGTTCACTGTATTGATTCAGTGCCCATTGTATAACAATATTACGCTATATGTGTTTTTATTTTGTTTCCTATTATATGTTATCCTCTTCATTTGGAGCACATCCCTACACCTGATCCAGCACCTGATCCGGGTTGTATATATCCTTTTATTTTTGGGGTTATGTGCGGGGCGCCATAGATATAATATTTAGGTCACATGTCATGTGTACATGTAAAACCATAGAATTCAAAAAGGGTGTACTTTCTTTTTCACACAACTATATAGCAAAGTATCCGCTGAGCGTTACACATAGAGCAATACAACGGAATTGTTGTTCTACAAATGCTAATACAGACTTGCTCGTTTTACAATAAGGAGAATCAGATGTGCAATGCCAATGCTGCTCCGGTTTTTAATTCTTCGTAAAAAAAATAAAAGAAACCGGAAAGACTATTGCGTTAAAAGGTGCCACTCTCCCCCCCCAAAAAAGTTACCGGGATTCAAATGTGTTGCAGATTATGGTATATTTTAGTAAATCAACTTGAGAGTTTTGCAAGGAGGAGATTATAATGTAAAGAACTT
Source organism: Ascaphus truei (assembly GCF_040206685.1). Taxonomy (NCBI): domain Eukaryota; kingdom Metazoa; phylum Chordata; class Amphibia; order Anura; family Ascaphidae; genus Ascaphus; species Ascaphus truei. The sequence continues at coordinate 368,140,751 of NC_134486.1, forward strand.
TTAAAACCTCAACCCCTTGCTTCCTGAGATACATACATCCGTAGGTGATGCGGGTAGCAGCACCGCAGGCTTAAATGTTATGGTCCCGCAGACCAATAGGAAGCTGCAAGGGATGACATCATGGCTTCCTATTGGCCCGCGTGATGTGTGAGCTTTAAATTCGCCATTTTGATAGCCCATCCGGAGCTGCTACCAGCATCACCTACAGAGATACCGAATTGGCACGAATATAGTGCTATGTTTTGTTCCTAAAAATGTCCTTCCAAAAACTGTGCTTGGATTATATGAGCAGCCTAACACCTTTAATTTTTCATGTAGAACACCTTCAAAACTTTAGGGACGTATTATGTGCGAGGCCGTACTATATTCGGGCGAATACAGCAAGTATCACAGGAAGCAGGGGTACGTGGGAGCTGAAATTAACACAGTTCAGCTTCGGAGACCCCATGCTTCAAACCTAGAAAAAAAAAAAAAGTTTTGAAAGCTCTGTGAACACTAAACTATTCAGAAAACTTTCCAAAATTGAATGTTGGTCCATTAAAGGATAATACAAAACTACAACTGATTTACATTTGTCCTGGTCCAAAATGGCAACTTTCTAGTCAATTGGGGTACCATGGATCGTCTGCGGGACCCCCTAGTCCAGGAAAGGTTCAAACAAATACATCATGTGGTGGGGGATTGCTGCTTTAACACAGAGTATGTGATGGTCTTTTTGCTGGTTTGCTAGGGAATGAAACCAAGAAAACAACCACAATGTGCCATGGCACGCTGATACCGCAATGCCACCTAGCACTCAAAAGGTTAAATTAATTGAGAGAAAACTGTGCGTAACAATACTCCTAACACTATTTTAAAATTAAAAACTTTTTTTTTTTATTAAATACATTAGATGCTGGTCTCCGGTCTTAAGGAAGAATACATTAAAAAAAAAAAAAAAAAGGTAAAAATAAGACGTTACGTTACTGCATACAATGTAGAAAGGGCTGAATACAGCAGCTTTGTATTTCCGTTGCCAGGTCAACAGGTATAAACAGGACTCAACCGTAAAAGAACTTGGAAAATAATTAATATAAAATCAGACTGGTACAAAATTGGACTTACTTGTATTTGACTCATCCTGTGCTTATCCTGAATGTGTGCAGTGTGAATGTAACCTGCATTCATGTGGAATTCTGGGACTGGCCTCCAATACTCACTCTCTCTTACAGTGGATCATAGGCAGGTTTAACATGTAACTTAGAGGCGGGCGGCTGCCTCGCGTGAAATGCAGCTATTTACCACAAAGTGCAATACTAGCTTAACGCCATGAGTTACAGGTGAGGTTTAGAATAAGTTGCATTTCTTCTTAAAAGGTTTCAACCAGCTGCCAGCTTGCTGGTATCTCCTTTATCCCTTCGTTGCCAGTTAACGAAATAAAAGGGTTAATGTGCACTCCTTATTTTGTCACAGTCTGTGACCTTCCTAAACACAGCTCTGCAGCAGGAAAAAGATAAAACACCACCAGATTCAGTATTTGCCTGAGATTTTGAATATTTATTAAAGGGGGGGTAGAAGAAACACTTTCTTACTAGTCAGCACACTGCCCAATATCAAAAACATCCATCCAAACCGAGGTACAGCTGGGACACAGCCGACGAACACAAAGGAGATTACATTTGAATTACATTTGCAAGGGGGAATACAACTGACTAAACTCTGAAATTGATCGAGATGTACTCCTTAAAATGTTGGTGAATAACTCAAAGTGCCTTCTAGTGAAAATAAAACTTCCAAGATGCGGTCACTAACCAATTCTTTGTTGATTTTGTGTGCATTTCTGTAATTAATTAGAACTGCAGTTAGACACCCAGTAACAGTGTGATGTCAGACACAGTATTGGATAATAATGCAGAATGACAGTTTTCAGGAGAATTCCACTTGCTTTAAAGAGGACAAAATGCACAGATACATCGTTACGTTGCTGAACCTATTGGAATCCCACGTCGTGTTTAATTCAGAGTCCACATACTTTAATACCAGAAGGATTTCTTTTGTCGGCGGTTATCCACAATTCCCATCTTCTCCATGATTTCTTCTTGAAATGTCTTCAGAGAGGGGATGTACGTCCTATCTAGAGCATCTTCCACTGAAGTGTCCTTTGGGCCATCTAACAAATAAAACAACAGCAAGCTTCATCAGTGTAAAAGAGGACATGCATTCTCCATGTAGATCAGATGGATGTGATAGGATGGAAAGAAGGAAGATAAGGTGCACCCTCCTGCCTTGGCATTTTATGACACAGTCAGGAGGGTGCACCTTATCTTCCTTTACTGCATAGCTGATCCCAATGGAAGGTGGCACCCGAAACAATAAGTATATTTTCTACATCTGCAGATATATGAAAGGAATCAAGAAACATTAGATTGAAAAACTCCATTTTTTTTTTAGTTCATAAAGTGAAAAGGACTGTTTTTTTCTAAATATGGATGAGTTTACTGCCATTGTGGAATGTGCAAAACCAGTTACTTTCTCTGAAACAGAAATTGCAAGTATTCTTTTTAAAAAATACCTTTCATGAATTGGCTAGATCATTGAAAACTATTGATCTTTACCAAGACATTAAGTAAAAAAATGGGAGACTGATCTCACTTTACATGGACTACCTTATCCGATTACCATAGAGAGCAGCATATACCTAGGCGATTTCTGATTAAGAATATTCCTACAATAGGAAGATCAGATTTATCATTTTACCGCAAGGGGTGCGGAATTCTTAATAAATGCTCTTGTGATAGAATGGACTGTGTCAAAGAGGCACAGTCCACTCAGAGTATCCCTCTAATCGTCGCACTTCAGTACATAATTATTATATATATATATATATATATATATATATATATATATATACAAATATATATATATATATATATATATACAAATATATATATATATATATATATATATATATATATATATATATATATATCTTTCTGTATGGTCAGTGCGAAACTTAAATGAACAGTTAAAAAGAAACTTTAATAACATATATCAATAAACTATATCAATAAAATTGTGATATTAGCGCAAGAATACTGTATGTGAACTCCTAGTACATGAGTCCCAAGTGAATTATACCGTGGATGCTAATCTGTATAGTCAGCCACACAAAGCTATTTTAGCTGTTGATACACTGATATGTCTTGTGCATATGTATATATGTATATACAGAGTGGACTCATGCAATATACTGTATGTATATACTGTGCATGGAGATTGTTAGTACTGCGTCCAGGGTTATTGGTTGATAAAGCGCTGGATGTTGGCTGTGAGCCCTACTGTAATATTACTTGTGAATAACTGTTGCAGACGTCTCTGCGGTTGCAGGGGTAACAAAGAGACACCCAGCAATTGTAGATATCCACTCAGTAAACCGTTTTCGTTCGGTAAGTTGGTATATGTAAGGTGTAAAAATCCCTTAGTGTTGTGCACAGTATTGAATGTCCATGGATTAGTTCTGTGTTCAAACTTCCTGTGGTTGGTAATGATGTACTGGGGTGGTGTAATAGAAACTTCCTTGTACTGGGGTGGTGTAATACAAAAGTTGAAAAAACAGGATATCAAAAAGGATGCAGGACAAAACGTCCAAAGGTCATTTGAAATAGAGAAAGTGAATCAAACCACAGTCCTCAGTGTAATTGTCCAAACGCGCCGGCTCCTCACTCAACATCCTTTTGCATACTGCATTATATCTTCCCATTGTAGTACCCAGTATTAATGGAGGGTTTACTTGTCACTATGTGGGGCTTGGTTGTGTTCTTGTGGAGCCAGGGAAGTACCCTTCTGTCCCTCAGGGGCTAAGGGGAATGGGCCTGACAAAGGGGTGTTCCCCGAAACGTTGCCCCCCTGTACTCTCCTTTATACCCACCTTTTGTTATCTTGCTCCCCCCCCTTTCCCTTTCCCCCCCCCACACCTCTTTCCCCCCCACACCTCTTTCCCCCCCACACCCCCATATGTGGTTCTACCTATATGTTATTACAGTTTTCTATGTATGGAATTGTATGTTTTTTTATTCACTTGTGCATATATTAAATTTCACTTTTTTGGTTCTTTACCAATGATCTGATTTCTTTATATACAGAGTGCTGGACCATTCAGTATTGTGTACTGGGGTGGTGATATCTATCTACTATGCTTGCCACGGTGTGCCCGTTAGTGGGTGGATGTTGTGTATCCTCTATAGCTAGTCCGTTGTACCTATGGGAGTATGTATACACGGCTCTATGGTGACATCACTCTGTGATTTTCCGTGCCGATAGATGTATACTATTGGTTTGTTTCAGCTGTAGCTAGTATTGCCACTATGTAGCTGTTCCCAGGTTATCGGGCTGGTCTGCAGGGCATTCCTGTAATCGTGTCTTCATACAGTATATCTATTGTGATTAGATGATCCCGTACATACATCTGAAATTTATGTTATTAGGAATATTGGGTGCTTGTAATTAGCTTCTTAACGGTAATAGTGTCACTGGGTGTTTTCATAGACATTAAACATCATTTGTCAAAAGAACTACTACAATAGTCACACAGTCACACAGTCATCAGTGTGTTGATCACTTTACTGACTGCGATCATACATTAACTCTTTGTTTCCCGTACACTGTGGAATCTGCTGATGTATATGTATAGAGAGCACATGTATTGGCCGTTTGTGTGTTTCACCTTTCACTTATCTGCCATTGTGTCTACGTGGCTACTGTACAGCTGTTATTTGCTCCTTAAGGAGAAACTTTCTGATGCCGCTGCATTGGCTCAAAAGTCTATCATACAGTCAGTGCAGATGGTCAGGGAAGAGAGATAATATTGAGTAATGTACTTTGAAGTAGTTTTGCCTATATATGTATTGTGACTTGGTTCAACATGAATTAGTAGCTGATCACATACATGCAGTTGGCTAAGATGTACTTTAGACTCTAAGGTGCCCGTAATTTGACTTCTTAGCGGTGATAGCGCAGCGGAGGTATGCACGGCTTACAACCTCCTCTTCTGCGCATGCACTGCCTACAATCTCCGTGGCCTAGAAGGTTGTTATACGCATACGCGCGACCAGCAATAGCGCGACATCACTTCCGTCATGGTTTTTCGTGACAACACGAGATTTTTTCCCCATAAAAACTCGGTAGGTGTCAGCAAAGAAGTTTCACTTAAAAATTTTTTTTTATAATATCCCAATAGTATCCCAACATTGGCCTATATTAAGAATGGACACTAGACTTCTTCCTTTTATTCAACGTGAGACCTTTATTTGGATTCAGACGTAATAAAAATTAGGGATTATAATGAAAGGTGACCCGGTGGATAAATATCTCCATCTTTTCTCTCAATATCGCCTTAGTCCATTAAAGAAAGGCTGTGCATGCAATGCACAACGTGTAAATATTGCCTCATTGAAAACATTCCATTCATTTGGCGAGATCAATCCCGATTAGACATCATGTCACCTGTTTGACCACTTCCATCATTTATCTCATCTATTGTCAATGTGGACTTATGTATGTCGGGTAAACTGACAGATCATTCAGGGAGAGAAGCAATGAGCACTGTTCTAATATTAGATTGGCCCTAACCAGGGGCGAAGCATTTCATTGATAAGAATGATCAACTAGCTACCATTTGATATATGATCAGACCATGTGGATGTTCGATCAAGAGGTGGTGATGTTAAAAAGCTATTGCTTTAACGAGAAGCTAATGGATTTTTAAGTTAGATACTGTATATACACATGTGGATTTAAGACTTTCGGTTGCACTGTTTCCTCTAATACTATAGTGATTTTTAAAACCGTTTTATATATAGTGTAACATGGTATGTCCATAAGTACCTCTCTTTCCCCCACAGTGTAATCTGTGATGTAAGTCCCTAGTAAATTCAGGGCCTTCATGGGTTAATCTAGGGGACATTGACCCCCTTTCCGCCCACGTGTAAGTGATGGAAGTAAGGTGGTGACTCATGGCCTGTGTGAGCCTATCAGTGATGGGTACAGTACATGAGCCCGCCCCTTCCTGAAGCTAATGAGTGGGTGTTGCAAAGTTAGAGAGTCTTACTCTGGAGCTGGAAGTGAAAGCATGGGCTGCAAGTCTCTCCCATGGCGTGGATGAGCTGGCCACCCCAGGCATATGCCTGGGGACCATCATGACTGAATACCCCACTGAGATCAGGGTAATCACCATCCAGAAGTCCTGGGACTTTGGAGACCACCTGTGCTGTAACACGAGCTGCTGAAATGTCCAATAAACTAGTCTGTTCAACATACCTCTGCCTGGGTGTCATTTCCTAGGCAGGAAGGGTGAGGAGTGTTGTGGTGGGAGCTGACGTCCTGCATCCCAGGAACCCATCACAGCTGGAGGCGCTGAACCACTGATCAAAAGAACCCAGAGATCACCAAAAGCCTGTCCTGTTGCCCCTTACCATCGCGGCTACTCAGTTCTCCTGAACCAACAGGTATGCCTCAGCACCATACACACACAAATCAGGTAGCATACTGTAAAATTTCACAGAGGAGGGGGGGAAAACAGGGCTACAATAGTATATAAGGATACTTTTGATTTCTATCTTCTGTCTTTTCTATACTTATATCGTGGTCAACTATGCTTATTCTATGTTGTTAATATGTTGACATCCCCAGTCAATATCTAGGTTGTTTATCTTTAACAAATTCTTCCTATACGGTCAACAAATGTGGTACTGAGATGGATGCTCTAGTTGAGCAAAGTGTTTATACTGAAGCTATTTCATTAGTCTAGAAGCTTACAGATGTTGTTCAAGATTATAACTATGGTTGTCATATCTGTAGATAACTGTTTCTCAACACTTGTACCAACGACTCCCCGTAGGGTATTGTCCGTGACATTTGGCAGGGGCCCTTTCACGTGACTTAAAATACATAGTTACATAGTAGATGAGGTTGAAAAAAGACGTACGTCCATCAAGTTCAACCTATGCTAATTTAGACAACAGATACTTTATCCTATATCTATACTTACTTGTTGATCCAGAGGAAGGCACACAAAAAAACCCAGTCATATCATTCAATGATATCTCATAAGGGGAAAAATACCTTTTCTAATGATTTTACATGAGGTACTATTTATTATTATCCGTAATATTTGTTGTCAGGAGCCTCTTTACGTGACTTAAAGTACTGTTAATCATTATCAAGAAGTTGTTAGATACTACCTTAATTTTCTTGAACTGATAGCTTGCTTAAAGTGATAGTCTCCACCTTTAAACAAGTGAGCTAGTTATGGTACAGTCCACATTTTATTAATAATTTATGTGCGACTTAAGGTAACTGAAGAAAGGAATTGCATCTCAATACTGTCTGCCGATTTTAATGATCACGTGACTCAAGGTATCAATACTGTCATTACCTTTATGACAGAAAGATGGGAAACCGTTATCAGTAGACATTGCTTGTCTTTTTACCAAGAGCGGATACGATAGGCTAGCATCTAAGGTGCAAAATTTGATCTTGATCCTGGGTGTTCACATGTTTAGGTGCAATGATGGGCAGCTGAATCCATCCGTGCCATACACAGTTCATTAAGTTTTTTTTTATTAAAGCTTCTTCCAAAATAGAGTTGTATCTTTATTGGTCCATTTAACATATGAACCTCACGATGAGGAATATTCTGTTGGAACTTCTTTTGGTTCCAATTAAATCATGAGAATTGGAGGTTTAGAGTGTTTTGGAAAATTAACAGCCTGTGATTGATATACATATTTTAACAATGTTTGGTGGTGAAATGAGAGGATCGTTTGTTTTGAAGGAGTTAAAGTTAGCTTCAATTAAAGTTGTGATACATAGTTAATATTTTTTCTATTAATTCAATTAATGTGCCATTTTCTCTCTTTGGTTAAAGTCGTTTCCCCACTGTTGGTCATAAAGTGTGTACTTTATTCTGTTTTTTCAATTTAATCAAAGTATGCCTATCACTTTATGCTTTTTCTTTGTTCATATTTATGTTTGTTTGGTGATGTTGACAAGTGTTTTGGGGCTAATTATGTTTTTATTTTCAATAATTTTTTGCCACATCACAGATTGAATGATCTCTCCGCCTGTTTTCCCTATAATGTAAAGAGTTAAAGAGGTGTGCAATATAGCCACCAGGTAATGAGTTGTCCACACTTAAGCACAATTACGTCAGTGGGAGTGACTATGCTTTGATACTAGGCTCACAAGTGTTTAATCACTATAAAGTAGTGGTGTACCGAGAACCCGGAATTACACGGCAGATTTCCAGCTACCCGGACATCCCCCATACCCGACAACTGAGAAGTGGGCCCAGCACCGGGTAATACCCGGCATCGGGTAATGTCAGGGTAGCTGAAAATAATAACATCACTTACGTGTGGCAGCATCGGAAGTGTCTTCAGCCGGCATGGGACAGCAGGAATCCATTCCACAGCACTGCAGCAGGTAAGCTGTGTGTGTGAGCCACCGAGGAAACACGTGACCGGAGCAGGAGATGGAGCGTTACACACAGCTTACCTGCTGCAGTGCTGTGCAATGGATTCCTGCTGTCTCACGCCGGCTGAATACACTTCCGATGCTGCCACCACCACAGGACCTCTGCTGCTGTTCCTAGATGTCACCGCCACCCTGCAGGTAAGTGAAAAACCGGGTAACCGGGTACCCGGCCGGGTAGAACTATTGATTTTGGCCGGGTACCCATTACCAGTTTTTTTTTTTTTAAAACTCACTACCAGGTAAAAACACTACTATAAAGTATATAAGCGATGTTAGGAGCACACTTATGTATCTTGACAAAAGGTCTAAGTAATGGACCGAAACGTCGATTAAGTTTCAATAAATGTTGTACCAGTCCTCTGGAGTGCCGCTCTCTTGTCTTCACTTCACTCAATTTAAACCCAATTGTGATAGGTAGGAGGCATGGTGTACTGGTGAAGCTGTTGAGTTTAGTATACAAGAAGTTGCCACTCCTGCTGCAGCCTCACACATATCACTTTGTCATGACTATTTCCCTTCTGACTTAACTTAATAAACACTTTCCACAGACTTATCTCTTATGGATATAACATATCAGGCGTAACACCTCATTGTAAATGTTGTGGCTAGTCGAATAGATCTGTGCATTAAAATATTGGACTGATGGGTAAATCCACAACGTACCTGCTTGGAGTCCTGGTCCCTTCACAGTTTTCCTCAAACCTCTCCCCTGGACCACTACCCACACCAGATTGTATGTAAACCAATTGCATCGGAATAGGTATTGTTTGGTTGCACTAAATATCTGGCCTAACTCAGGGCCATGAAGAGAGGTTTGAATCCTCTTCTTAAGCCAGTCAATTAATTCTCACCTGTCCACTGCTCTGGGATGATACCGTCCGATCTCTGCTCTACAGGTTTGGGAATAATGCGTCCAGTACTCAGTGATACCCTCACCCTTTCCCCCTCCTCTGTGTAACGCCATTCCACCTCCGTGGGTTTCCTTTTGGGATTGAACATAAATTAGAAGATAAAACAGTCCTGCCTGCCAAAAGATGCAGGAATAACAAGGAGACCTAATGTGCCGACATTATATTGTCAAAGAGAAAATAAAGGACATCCTATACAGAATGGAGTGTAAATATGATTTATGGACAAATCCAAAATGCGCAGATCAATTATCAAATTACTGCTCGTATTTTTAAATTAACTTTAGTATCTTATTCTTTTATAACATGTTAGCCATTAACCTTCTAATGCCAGGTTTATAGTGCCGGCGACTGTGATGCGAGCGATGACGCCACCCGTCACCACTAGCGAAAGTTACACTTTACTTTTGAGCGATGTCGCTGGCGACAAGGCCAGTGACGTCACGAAGGGGGCGGGCAGAGTGCAGTAGGTTCTCTGTGATTGGTGTAGAGACAGTCACATGTGGCAACTGTCACTCCCAAAATTTAATTTTACCGACTTCAACATTTTTGGTCGCTCCGTCGCCGTTACTATAAGCGCATGCGACGGATTCAATGTATTTGTTTACGCACGACGTTGCGTTGCCGGCACTATAAGCGCAGCCTAAGATGGCGGAAGTTTGGCAGCAGCAACATGCCACTGAACTATGCATCTTTGCCTGAATATTTCATTTAGGGATGATATATATATATATATATATATATATATATATACTGTAGATAGATAGATAGATAGATAGATAGATAGAGAGATAGATAGATAGATAAGATAGATAGAGAGTGGTCGACAAATCACTAAAAAATCTACTCGCCGAACCAAAAAATCTACTCGCCACCTAGCCCTGCCCCCAGCCTGCCATTAGTCCCGCCCCTAGCCCCGCCCTCACTTTTAAAAAAAGGCGTAAATTGCTACTAAGAATTGAATGTGTGAGTGTGTGACTAGTCGGGTGGGCAAGTGTGTGACTAGTCGGGTGAGCAAGTGTGTGAGTAGGGGGTGTGTGAGTAGGGTGAGTAGGTGGGAGGGCATGAGGGAGGGAGGGTGAGAAGGTGGGAGGGAGGGAGGGAGGGTGAGAAGGTGGGAGGGAGGGAGGGAGGGTTAGATGGTGGGAGGGAGGGTGAGAGGGAGGGAGGGTGAGAGGGAGGGAGGGTGAGAAGGTGAGAGGGAGGGAGGGAGGGTGAGAAGGTGGGAGGGAGGGAGGGTGAGAAGGTGGGTGAGAAGGTGGGAGGGAGGGAGGGTGAGAAGGTGGGAGGGAGGGTGAGAAGGTGGGAGGGAGGGAGGGAGGGTGAGAAGGTGGGAGGGTGAGAAGGTGGGAGGGAGGGAGGGAGGGTGAGAAGGTGGGAGGGAAGGAGGGTGAGGAGGGAGGGAAGGAGGGTGAGAAGGAGGGAGGGTGAGAAGGTGGGAAGGAGGGAGGGTGAGAAGGTGGGAGGGAGGGAGGGTGAGAAGGTGGGAGGGAGGGAGGGAGGGTGAGAAGGTGGGAGGGAGGGAGGGTGATAAGGTGGGAGGGAGGGAGGGTGATAAGGTGGGAGGGAGGGAGGGTGAGAAGGTGGGAGGGAGGGATGAGGAGGGTGGGGGGGGGTGAGGAGGGGGTGGGAGGGAGGGAGGGAGGGTGAGAAGGTGGGTGAGAAGGTGGGAGGGAGGGAGGGTGAGAAGGTGGGAGGGAGGGTGAGAAGGTGGGAGGGAGGGAGGGTGAGAAGGTGGGAGGGTGAGAAGGTGGGAGGGAGGGAGGGAGGGTGAGAAGGTGGGAGGGAAGGAGGGTGAGGAGGGAGGGAAGAAGGGTGAGAAGGAGGGAGGGTGAGAAGGTGGGAAGGAGGGAGGGTGAGAAGGTGGGAGGGAGGGAGGGTGAGAAGGTGGGAGGGAGGGAGGGTGAGAAGGTGGGAGGGAGGGAGGGTGAGAAGGTGGGAGGGAGGGAGGGTGAGAAGGTGGGAGGGAGGGATGAGGAGGGGGTGGGAGGGAGGGTGAGAAGGTGGGAGGGAGGGAGGGTGAGAAGGTGGGAGGGAGGGTGAGAAGGTGGGAGGGAGGGAGGGGGTGAGGAGGGTGGGGGGGTGAGGAGGTTGGGGGGGTGAATTGTGGGTGGGTAACTGCAGCATGTTTTCTTGGCGTTACATCAGCGCAGCACCCCGGGAACCCCCCAGCGAGGCCTCCCAACCCCCACACAGAGACAGGGCCGCCCTGGGCCTCACCACCCGGAACATGGGAAGAGCACGAGCTGCGGCGATGTCCCGCCTCCCCCCCAGGGCACACCTGTTACCTTGCCTGGGCCCTCCCTGTAGTGGGACCTGCGGATGACGGAGGTGGTGAACCTGCGGACGCTCTGACCCAATATGGGGCCAGCGGCGGATGGCCCGATTGAGGTGGGGGACCGGATGGCCTGTTTGATGTAGGTGGGGGGGGGGGGGGCGGCTGGCCCGATTGATGTAGGTGGGGGGGGGGGGGGAGGCGGCTGGCCCGATTGATGTAGGTGGGGGGGGCGGATGGCCCGATTGGGGGGGGGGGGCGGGGGGCAACAGATGGCCCTGCAGGGGCCTGTGGCAGACAGAGGCGCAGAAGGGGCTGGCTGCCGGAAGGGGGAGGAGTGAAAGCGCTGATGAGAGGAGGGAAAGTATTGCTGAGAGGCGGGGGAGGAGGGAAGGCACTGCTCAGAGAGCCGGAGGCGGGGTAATCTCCCTCAACAACATGAACCCGCCTCCGGCTTTTTTTTTTTTCTCCAGCGCGAGCGGGGGAAATTAAACAGCAGCGCGAGCAGGGAAAATTTAAAAAAAAAAAAAACACGTGTGCTGCTTGGGCCAATAGGAGCTCGCCACGGTGTTAAATCCACTCGCCCGGGGCGTTCAGATGTACAGGTTTGTCGAACAGTGTGTGTGTGTGTGTGTGTGTGTGTGTGTGTGTGTGTGTGTGTGTGTGTGTGTGTGTGTGTGTGTGTGTGTGTGTGTGTGTGTGTGTGTGTGTGTGTGTGTGTGTGTGTGTGTATATATATAATGTTAAAAATGTAAATACCCAAGTTTGTCAAAGCAGAATAAAGACACAAAAGCTCACCTGTCTGTAGGGTCTACAAGAGAAACCTGATTCAGCAGGAGGGGGGCTTCACTTGCCACATAAGTCCCCTTATATTCATTTGTCTTACCGACATAACGGTAGTGCTAGAGAAGAAAAAATAAATAAATAAAGGACAGAGACAATAAGTTGGTAAAAATTTGCTTTTTTAAATTGAAATGTGGGAAATGTAGACAGGATAGCTGATAAAATCCAAGAAAAACATGCAAGCAAAATAGAAAACAAGGCAAGACTCTGTTCTGGGGCCCCTACTCTTCTCAGTGCTCATCAATGATCTTCCTACAGCTTGTAATGGAGCATACACATGTATGAAGATGGCACAATCTTATATGCACACCAGTTTAAGTTCTTGCAAAACAAAAGCCGTCTCACATTTTAATCTGGTTTGTAACTGTTATACGCCTATAATAAATATTATCTCTAACTGTGCATGCAATGTCTTGCATATAATGTATACGCTGTTCACTTATGTAACCATGTATTATTTGTCATCTTAACTCTATGCCCAGGACATACTTGAAAACGAGAGGTAACTCAATGTATTACTTCCTGGTAAAACATTTTAGAAATAAACCAATAAGAAGCAATCAGTGACAGGTAAATGTGCTATTTTGACACACACACACACACACACACACTGACACACACACACACCCACACACACACACACACACACACACACACACACACACACACACACACCTTTCATAATTATCACCCAGCACACAGCACTTCCACTGCAGCAAAGGATTCTGGGAAAGGACATGCAAACGAGCACACAGTGCCACCTTTTGCTTCAAAACCATTAACATGGTTCCCTATAAGCTTAAGCTTGCTGCATGGTCACAGCTTTGAGCACAGCCAGAGTTAAGATGCATAGCCAGTAAACCCACCCACAGACAGCTGTTTCAACCTTAATTGGTCTCATCAGTGTGGGGTTGGCTATACTGGCTAGGCAAAAATGAAGCAGGATAGGTTTTACCATACTTAGTTAAGTTATGGTGGGTAAAAAAAGTGACAAAACACCTCCACAGCAAAGCAAATAGCAAATGGAAATATTACTGTATGCTCATTTGCATGTGCTGGGTGATAAAGGTGAAAGGCGGGGGTTGCAGACCTGCTAAGACATGCACATGAGCAGTGTTCGACAAACCTATACATTTGCTCGCCCCGGGCGAGTGGATTTAACCCCCGGCCGAGTAAATATTGGCCCAAGCAGCACACGTTTGGTACTAGGTGGCGAGTAGATTTTTTTGTGTGGCGAGTAGATTTTTTGGTGATTTGTCAACCACTGCACATGAGCATACAGTAATATTTGCTATTTATTTTGCTATGGAGGGTTTTGGCACTTTTTTTACCCACCATAACTTAACTAAGTATGATTGATTGATTGAGATATCTATATCTATATCGAGAGAGAGAGAGAGATATAAAAAAAAGCAGTAACTTTGTGAAAGAAAATTGGTAACACCCTTTCATCACATTCCACCACTGGGAACTTGTGCGTCAAGATGCTTTGTTCATTTAGCCCCATTGCTGATAGATTATTGGATAGAAAGGTGACGATGGTAAAGCAGAGCAACTGCACACAGTGTTATCTTATGCAAAACCATCAACATGCTTACAATGCCACTGCTCCTACGTCTGTCCAAATCTGCTTACCGTGTTTAAACCCTCTACAACCACCCAGTTGCGAGGTTGGATGACCTGCGAAACCTTCCCTTGCTTTCCGGTATCTTTGCCAAACAGGACTTCTACCTTTAAAATAAAAACAAGAACATAGGCAGGAATTTTGGCAATAAAGCAAATTCTGGATCTTAGGGAGTATAAAATACAGAGGGCAGCGACGATCTGGTTTCACATCCTGGGGAGCTGCGTGTGCCTTTGTAACATATAAAACAGGTCTGACACTAAGATTATTAATGGGTTCTTTTCTTCTAGCTGGTAATATATGCAGCACTGTACATACAATTTAGCAATTACAAAGAGTCTGTCCCGAAGAGTTTACAGGCCAAGGCTGGAATTAACGATACGCCAATGCGGGGCATCGCATCCCGATCCTGCATTATCTTCCAATGACAAAAATGACCATTAACACCAGATTGGGGTGCACTGGGAGAATAAGTGATTTGTCTAAGTTCACAAAAAGAGAGCCAGGACTAGAATTCGAACCGATTTCGCCTGCTTGAAACACAGCAACATTGCCTGTAGGGTAAGCAGAGAGCTTGGGGGGGCAGTTTCTCTTCCTCTAGCCCCTCTGCACATTCATGGCTGGATGACATCATATTTAAATCATTTGAGCGCTATCGCAGCACAATCACACACGCAAATCCATAGCGGTCACTTCACTACTTACAGTATCGCCGTGAAAAACACTCCACTCCTCGCTACTTATGGGCTCTACGAACACCTTTGACCGTTTCTTCCCAGGCGGGTTTCTCTTCTTCGCAGCCACTGTCCCCGGCCGGTTTGTCCCATAACGATAGTCATGGGGCAGCTTGACCTTAGAGGCCATAGCAAGAAGCAGCGTCAGGCGCATGTCTGAAAAATAACGTAATTCAGAGGCAGCGTTGTAGTTAAGAGCGGTGCAGATACAAAATTGTCCTTGTCCCAGAAAACCCTTTATGTATCAGTGTGACAGACCTATAAAGTAATGTATGTCATTATTCTACCATGAAGGAATGTATTGTCTCTTTTGAGAGACATTATTGGATACATTTTCGCTGAGTTTTTTTGTTTGCCTTCCTCTGGATCGAAATACTGTAAATACAAATATAGGATAACGTATCTGTCATCTAAACTTGGCATAGGTTGAACCTGAACATATGTATTTTTTTCAACCTCATCTACTATATATGTATAATTGATTATAGCAGCACTCCACTAAAAATGGGTGTGCTACCCGGGTGCTTTAGCTGCCAAGAAATTGTGTATAAGAAATAGCAGGCACACCAGGACTCATGCAAAAAGTTTGTTACCAAGGTCAACGTTTCGGCTCTCGAATGAGCCTTTTCAAGATCTTTGGCAATTGTGCACAAGTCCTGGTGTGTCTGATATAGATACACACAATACATATATAACCTGCAGATATTATATACTAGATGAAGTGCCCGGCTTCGAACAGGTTGCAGTACTGGAGTCATAAAGCCAGATGTCTCACGAGTCTCCTTTTCATCTTTCTCTCTACCCCTTCCCATCACTTTTCTTTAATACCTTATGATGTTCCCAATTATTTCCACCTCTCTCCTTCTACTCACGTGCCAACTGACTTCCTCTGCTTTCTGTGTAAACTTTATAGCTATCCGATTCTCATTATGATGTAACGTGCCAGATACATAGCCTACCAGGTACAACACCCAATATCTGACTTGCTTCGAGAAATTGTAATAACTCATAGAATTAAAAATAGAATGTATCCAAACTGACAAAAACCTGCGCCTTGATCTCAGGGACCATCATCATGCAATATTTGGTTACGATACTTTAAGAGGTGTCCAAATGCATAGCGAACAGACAAACAGCTTTCCAAAATATATAGTAGATGCGGTCCCACATTGAACCTAACGATTCTAGCAGCACCCTCTTTGGAGCGTTCGAGAGGATCCAAACCATGACAGTTTGCCTTATGATACATAAAGTAATCCTTCAACGTTTGGTTGTTCTAGGTCTTATAGTTTGGGCATGCATAATGGAGCCACAGACAAACGAACACAAACATAGTAGCGCTAACCTAATGTGTTAATCATAGTGAATTGTGATAGGAATGTGATGAATGGTGAATAGTGTTAATACAGTGTAAATTCTATGTTCAAATATTGATAATATATAGTGCAGAAAGTGAATATAAATTAATCAAACCAGTCCCAAAGAAAATGTTGATGAAATGTCCAGTTCCAGAGAGAGAGAGACAGAGAGAGAGAGACAGAGAGAGAGAGACAGGGAGAGAGAGACAGAGAGAGACAGAGAGAGAGAGACAGAGACAGAGACAGAGAGACAGAGACAGAGAGAGAGAGAGAGACAGAGACAGAGACAGAGAGACAGAGACAGAGACAGCGAGAGAGACAGAGAGAGAGACAGAGAGAGAGACAGAGAGAGAGAGAGAGACAGAGACAGACGTGTGTGTGTGTGTGTGTGTGTGTGTGTGTGTGTGTGTGTGTGTGTGTGTGTGTGTGTGTGTGTCCATATCCAAATGCTCTCTCAGATCTTTGTCCTTATTCTGACTACCTTTAGTTTGCTAAAGACTAAGTGACTTATCTACCTATTGATTTATTCTACTTAACTTCTATAATCCTCTTATTTACAAACTTTTCTCTTTTTTTTCAGTGTCTTTCACTTCCTAAGTCCTTTATACCACCCTTTCTGGTAGCAAGTGATTTACCCAGTTGAAGAGATTTAAAAATAAAAAAATAAACCTCTTTTTGAATGACCCCAAAAAAAGAGGCTTCTGCCACTATTATCATTTTAAAAACAGCTGAACAGCCTTCACTTCCAGCCAGGGAGATGACCTTGTGTTTTTGATGCTCCTTATAAAAAATCTTTAGGGGACTGAAAACAATGCGGCAAAATGGCATGTTGCTAAAGAAACTATAGTTCTTACCTGTGCTGGGATGAGATGTCCTCAGACACTGTATGTACACTCAGGGTGTGCTGGAAGGCTCCCAGTAGTATCATGCACATGGAGGTGTCACTTCCAGCCTCCTCAACTCTGACCTCGTCAACTCTGACCCTGAAAAATGACATCGTTGCTGAAGAATGCATCAAACATTAATTTCTAATCGTTGATTTCTATTTTTCACACTGATTCCATTTGCCTTATTGAATTTGACGTTTTAAATCAGAAAAACTGTAACATGAACTGTTATCCGCCCATTGTTCTGTGCCGCATGGTATCATGGGAGTTGTAGTTCCACCGTCTGCCAGAAGCTGTTTTTTTTTTTTTTTTTTTTTTTTTAAACAGGCTTTATTTGCAATAACAAGAAGCTTCCACTTAACAATATCATCTCTTTTTTATTGTCTGTAAAGTAATTTCCTATTGCGTATATCTGCATATTTTCCCTTTTTTTATTACAATAAAAGTTACTGTAAAAAAAAATCAAATTCACAGCACCCCAAGCAAAATATTATATTATTTAAGGCAGTTTATAAATAACTATTTGCATCGTACCACCAACTATTGTAATATGTTAAACCATAACAAAAGAGGTAAACAAATGAACTATGCTGAATGAGATAGTAAGACACAACAATCAAGTGAACACATTAGGCCTCGTCCAGGGTGATGCTGAGAGGGCGCGCTGCGCAATGTGTGTGGCCAGCGCGAGCAAGCGCCTGCGCATGCATGATGCTTAGCTGCTTGCTGAAGCAAGCATATTTGATTGTGCCGCTCGCTGAGCGGTTCGCTGAATGAGGACAAACCAGGTCTGCGACGTCATGGCCACGCCCCCGACACACACCCCGCGGGCGCAACTAGCTGTCCAGGAAAAGCACGGAAGATGAAAACGGAGAAAATGGGTGTTCCAGTGAACCAACTACAAGGTGAATTTGATGGTTATCCAATGAATGATTACTAAGTTGGAGAAATGTATGGGAATAAAACTGGAATGGGAATTGCACACAGCTGTGCAATAGAGATCAATTGTAATGAATGGCCGTAAAGGCAAAAAATATATATACAGTTTAAAACAATGACAATATGTAAACAAAAAATGTGTATAGAAATACCAGCAATGTGTTTTTTTAAACCAAATGAGAAGCTGCAGTAACATATGGGTCCCAATTACCAAAAGGAAAATGTGTAAAATGCCAGTGGATTAAAGTCTTCGTATAAATGGCCCAACGTCCTAATCAATGCAGAAAAGTTGCAGCCTCTCAAGTTAGGATAACCAATCCTCAGTAAAACGAACCTCAAAAAAAGAAATAGAGAGAGGCGCAATGAAGCAGTGAATATAGGTGCATTTATATAAGGAAAATGATCAATATTAATAAATAAACAATACGACAATAAAAACGTTTGTGCAAGAAAAATAATAAATAAAAACAAAGACTTTGCCTGATAATTATGGCTGCTGCAGATGTGCCAATGATAAGTGTTTGCACAGACTTGTACTCTCCCACAAGGTCCACAGGTCTGCCCCGTCAGATGTTAAAAGGTGAGGATCGCATGCAGATCTTTACCGCACTGCTGTACTGCCTGGCCGGGAAGGTTGTCTCCTGGGTGATGTCGTCAGTAAATTCCTTGGTCCTAGCGCTTGGTGGCTGATAGCTCCCGCGGCTGGCTAGTGCTCAGTCCTCTTCTCCGCAAACCCAGAAAGCTAACCCGAAGACTTTTTGCAATAAGATTTTTTTTAAATGTATTTATCTTATTTATATATTTATTTATCTTACCTCAACGGCATCTCCCAGCATCATCTCCCCTTACAAGGTGCAGTGAGCATGGCTCTGTGACGTCAAATGGCATGCGTTGCCATGGCAACAGGACATCATGGCGTCATGCGGAGTCAAGTTGCTATGACAACGGGATGTGTCACGTGATGCCCCATTGTCATGACAATGGGATGTCCGTTACAACCCTTCATCTACATAGAAGTCTCTTTCGACGAAATTCTTAGCGTCTTGCCGCAGGAGGAAGCCACAACCTCCATATTAATGAACAATTGGTTAACTGAGGAAGAAATTCATAACCGGCTTGAAAAAATTTAAGTAAATAAGGCACCTGGCCCTGATGGCATACATCCAAGAGTTCTCAAGGAGTTAAGCTCAGTAATAGCCAAACCATTATATTTAATATTCAAGGACTCCATTGCCACAGGCTCAGTACCACAAGATTGGCATAAAGCAGATGTGGTGCCTATATTTAAAAATGGAGCTAGATCACAACCGGGGAATTACAGACCTGTAAGCCTGACTTCAATAGTGGGGAAACTACGGGATAATATTCAGGAATACCTAATGGAAAACAAAATTATTAGTAATAGTCAGCATGGATTTATGAAGGATAGATCATGCCAAACTAACCTTATTTGTTTCTTTGAGGAGGTAAGTAGGAATTTAGACCAGGGTAATGCAGTTGATGTGGATTTTGCAAAGGCTTTTGATACAGTTTCACACAAGAGGTTGGTGTATAAAATAAAGAAAATTGGACTCAGTAATAATATATGCACCTGGATTGAAAACTGGTTAAAGGACAGACAACAGAGGGTTATCATAAATTGAACTTTTTCAGGTTGGGCTAAAGTCATGAGTGTAGTATTTCAGGGATCGGTACCGGGACCCCTGCTTTTTAACTTTTTTATTAATGACCTTGAGGTTGGGATCGAGAGCAAAGTCTCCATCTTTGCTGATGATACTAAATTGTGTAAGGTAGTAGAATCAGAGCTGGGTGTAATTTCTCTTCAGAAGGACTTGGAGAGACTGGAAACGTGGGCAGGTAAATGGCAAATGAGGTTTAATACAGATAAATGTAAGGTTATGCATTTGGGATGCAAGAATAAAAAGGTGACTTACAAATTAAATGGGGATAAATTGGGGGAATCCTTGATGGAGAAGGATTTAGGAGTGCTTGTAGACAGCAGGCTTAGTAATAGTGCCGAAAGTCATGCAGTAGCTGCAAAGGCAAACAGGATCTTATCTTGCATTAAACGGGCAATGGATGGAAGGGAAGTAAACATAATTATGCCCCTTTACAAAGCATTAGTAAGACCACACCTTGAATATGGAGTACCATTTTGGGCACCAATCCTAAGAAAAGGCATTATGGAACTAAAGAGAGTGCAGAGAAGAGCCACCAAATTAATAAAGGGGATGGACAATCTAACTTATGAGGAGAGGCTAGTTAAATTATATTTATTTACATTAGAAAAGAGGCGTCTAATAGGGGATATGATAACTATATACAAATATATTCGGGGGCAATACAAGGAGCTTTCAAAATAACTATTCATCCCACGGGCAGTACAAAGGACTCGGGCCATCCCTTAAGGTTGGAGGAAAGGAGATTTCACCAGCAACAAAGGAATGGGTTCTTTACCATAAGGGCAGTTACAATGTGGAATTCATTACCCATGGAGACTGTGATGGCAGATACAATAGATTTGTTCAAAAAAAGGTTGGGCATCTTTTTAGAAAGGAAAGGTATACAGGGATATACCAAATAAGTATACATGGGAAGGATGTTGATCCAGGGATTAATCCAATTGCCAATTCTTGGAGTCAGGAAGGAATTTATTTTTCCCCTTATGAGCTTATGAGATATCCTTGGATGATATGACTCTGAGGCTTTTTGTTTGCCTTCCTCTGGATCCATTAGTAAGTATACAGTAGATATAGGATAAAGTATCTGTTGTCTAAATTTAGCATAGGTTGAACATGAAGGTATTTTTTCAACATCATCTACTATGTAACTATTTAACTATGTAACTATGTCTTTCCTTTTCTCTTCTTCCCTTCTTGGGCCGCCCTTCTGAGTCCATAGGCGGCCACTGCAGGTGATGGACTGTTGCCGAAGAGATGTACTTTCATCCTATACTCTATGACTTCGTCATCTATATCATCGTTCTGGTACCACAGGAACCTTAGGTAATTTCTGGTTTCTTCTCGCACGAGGAAACCGTGGAAAATCTGTTGGATGTCCGCTGTTATGGCAAACGGCTCCTTGCAGAAGTGGATCAACAATCCTAGGAGATATTTGTCACATCTGGTCCAGTGAGGAGGACATCGTTTAGGGAGACTCCCTGGTACTTAGCACTAGAATCAAACACCACCCTGTGTACCAGCATTCTTCGTCATCCTTCAGTGGGGGAGCTGGTTCTGCGTGACCACTGAGGAATATCTTCTATATGAAGGCCACAAAGTGATTCCTGGTTTCCGGTTTCCTTTGTAGATTGTGGTGGAGCAAAGTGAGCCTAGAGATGGCATGTTCTTTGTTGTTTGTGAGATGTCTTCTGCGTGAACGGAATGGTAGCAGGGCCACCCAACTGCCCAATCTGTCTTTGAAGAGATCCTTATCCATCAACCTCATAAATTCTCTCTTCCATCGATGGTCCTTGCTTATTATCGTCTCTCGTCGTCTGGAACGATGAACATCCTAGGTCAACAGTACATTTTTCTGGCACAAGGGCGTCTCTATGTGTTTTAATGATATACCTTGTTTCTCTTTGTTCCCAAGCCTCTCTTTGACATAGAAGTGGTTCGGGCATGGTTTAAAGAGAGACACACGTCTGTTTTCCAGTATGTTTGTTCGTAGGGCATCTATATTGTCTGGTCTGCATACCTTTTGATACATACTTTGTCCACTATCACCCATCCTAGATCGAGTCGTTGGGCACATGGAGCATTATGGTCTCCATTTCGTTGTTCGCAGATTTTGTGTGCTCTCATGATGTCCCTGCCAAGTATCACCAAGATCTGGGGGCTTTCATCTAATAGTGGGATGCAATCGGCTATCGTCTTGAGATTGGGGTGATAGCGTGCCATGTCTGGTGTGGGGATTTCTCTTCTCTCCTCCGTCATGTGATTGCACTCGATGAGTGTAGGGAGAGGTATCTTTACTCTGCCGTCTACTGAACATATGATGTAGCTCTTTACTCTCCTCCCTGTTGTTTTTATCCGCACTGCGCATGATCTGAGTGTGTAGGGAGAGGCTCTATCTCGTATGTTCAATAGGTCAAAGAATTCTGATCTGACCAATGATCGGTTGCTTTGATCGTCAATGATAGCATACATTCTTATAGTTCTTTTGGGTTGTCCCTCTGGGTGTACTGCAACAAGACATATCTTAGAACAGGATCTACCATTGTGCCCTCCACAAACCTCGGTGCATTTAGATGCTACAGATGAGGGGGTGGTGGGGGATGTCTTCCCCTCTGCCTCCTCCCCGCCCTGCTTTGTCACAGGGTTAGGGGCCATGAATGGTTTAGGCTTAAATGTCTCTGGATGTAAAGCTGCTATATGCCTGTCGCTATGACACTCTGTGCACTTTATAGCTTCTTTAAAATCTGTGACAGGGTGAAGTCAACCCCTATCAGTTATGCCTGGGAAACATATGTCTGAGTGCTGTATCCAGCACTCAGAAGGTTAACTCAGGAGGAAGCTAGGTAATCAGGATTTAAGCTGACACCTGATAGCCAGCAAGGTATAAAAGGATGTTGTTACTGGCAGTAGCTGGCTGCCTTAGACCAGAGCACGCTGCTATGTGAGCTGCTAGCCAGACGGATTCACCAAACTAACTCTTCCAACCAAAGTAAGAATTGTTCATTTGTTTTCCTGACTGCTTAATATACACTTATGGTTTGGTGAATGGTTTAGCCAGCCAGCCTGCTAGATAGGCCTGGTGTGTTAGTCAGTTCTCCCAATGTGGAGCAGGATTTATTTTGGTGTTTAAAGGGACAGTGTACCCACATGTTATGTTATGCTGTGGAGAAATAAAGCCACTGAACGTTTCCATTATCCTGAATGAACAAATGAACAATTCTTACTTTGGTTGAAGTAGTGACTTTGGTGCATCCGTCTGGCTAACAGCTCACATAGCAGTGTGCTCTGGTCTAAGGCAGCCAGCTACTGCCAGTAACAAGATCCTTTTCTACCTTGCTGGTTATCAGGTGTCAGCTTACCTCCTGATTACCTAGCTTCCTCCTGAGTTAACCCTTATGAGTGCTGGATGAAGCACTCAGACATATGTTTCCCAGGCATAACTGATAGGGGTTGACTTCACCCTGTCACATACCTCCCCTGTTTGTGTGTGGCTAGGGTCCCACACGGCTGAAGCCCGACCCTCCACTCCTTCTCTTGACAAAAAATCAGCATTTCCATGGTCCTTTCCAGGTCTATGCTGTATATCAAAAAAGAAGTGTTGGAGGGCCATATACCACCTGGTCAACCTTGAGTTTGTGTCCTTCATGGTGTTTAACCATTTCAAGGGCGCATGGTCAGTGACCAGGGTGAAGTGTACTCCGGCGACATAATGTCTCAAGGCCTCAATTGCCCATTTTACAGCGAGGCACTCCTTCTCAATGATGGAATACCTCACTTCCCTTGGGAACAGCTTCCGGCTGATGAACAGTATGGGGTGTTCAACACCATCAAATTGCTGGGACAGCACTGCTCCCAGTCCTACCTCTGAGGCATCCGTCTGGATGATGAAGGGCTCTTTAAAATCTGGGCTCCAAAGAGCGGGGCCCTCTGACAGGCACTTTTTTAGCATGTCAAAGGCGTCTTGGCACTCCCAAGACCATTTAACTTGGGTCGGGGCACTCTTTTTTGTCAAATCTGTTAGGGGTGCAGAAATTTCTGAAAAATTGGGGATAAACCGCCTGTAATACCCTGCTAATCCCAAAAGGGAGCGGACGTGTGTCTTTGTCTGTGGGGTGGAGACTTCCTTTATGGCGGCCACCTTGCTAGCTAGTGGCCTTACTATCCCTCCCCCAACGGCATAGCCCAAGTATTTGAGTGGATTTACCCAGGGCACATTTTTTTGGATTTGCAGTGAGCCCTGCTTCTCTTAAGGACGTTAGGACTGCCCTTAACCTTTTTATATGAGACTGCCAGTGTCTGCTATAGATGACAATGTCATCCAAGTAGGCCGCGGCATATGTCCTATGGGGTCGTAGTACCTTGTCCATTAACCTTTGGAACGTGGCTGGAGCCCCATGTAACCCAAATGGCTTAGTGACGAATTGGTATAAACCGAGAAGGGTGGCGAAGGCAGTTTTGCATTTGGATTCTTCCGCTAGAGGTATCTGCCAATATCCTTTCGTGAGATCTAGGGTGGAGATATACTCTGCTTTACCAAGAGAGTCAAGCAATTCATCCACCCTAGGCATTGGGTATGCATCGAATCTGGATACAGAATTTACCTTTCGTAGATCCACGCAAAACCTAACCTTCCCATCTGGTTTAGGGACCAATACTATAGGGCTACACCATTCGCTGTGGGACTCTGCGATCACGCCCAATTCCAACATCTCTATTATCTCCCTCTCTACCAAGTCTTTTCGGCCCTCTGGTAATC
Source organism: Ascaphus truei (assembly GCF_040206685.1). Taxonomy (NCBI): domain Eukaryota; kingdom Metazoa; phylum Chordata; class Amphibia; order Anura; family Ascaphidae; genus Ascaphus; species Ascaphus truei. Next base: position 368,165,265 of record NC_134486.1, read on the forward strand.
TATAGGGATGGGACCGTACTTTTACGCCAGGTTCTGTCTCAATCCTATGGGACACTAAATCAGTCTGCCCTGGCAGTTCAGAAAAAACATCTGGGAACTGGTCACATAATTCTAGTAGGTCTGACCTTTGTTCCGTTGTTAACTGCCCTCCCATGGGCAATGATGGTCATTGTACGTACTACCCTTTGGAAGCTGTGGACCCAAATCCGTCTCTCCTTCCCGAGGGTGGATGAACAGCGATCTCATTGTTTTCCAGGGTTTCAGGAGGTTTATGTGGTAGATTGTTTTACCCTTCCTGGACCCTGGTTGAGAGATCTCATAGTTCACCTCCCCGGTGTGGCGGAGAACTTGGAAAGGACCCTGCCACTTCGCAAGGAGTTTACTCTCTGATGTCGGTAGTAGTAGCATCACTTGGTCCCCAGGTTGGAAGATCCTCAAACGAGCATTTTGGTTGTACTGCCTCTCTTGACGTTCTTGAGCAGATTTGAGGTTTTCCTTAGCAAACCAACCTATCATGTCTAGGCGGTTTCTAAGGTCTATGACATACTGAAGGGTATTCTTGGAGGGGGAGGGCTCCTCCTCCCAGGATTCCTTCAGTAGGTCGAGAATACCCCGAGGTTGGCGTCCATATAGGAGCTCAAACGGGGAGAAGCCTGTGGATGATTGGGGAACTTCTCGTACCGCAAACAACAGGAAAGGGAGAAGTTCATCCCAAGCTCGCTTTTCAGTGTCCACGAACTTCCTAAGCATGGTTTTTAAAGTACGGTTAAACATCTCTACCAATCCATCAGTCTGAGGATGGTAGACTTAGGACTGGACGGATTTTACCTCCAATAACTTCAGGACATCCTGCATTAACTTTGCCATGAAATTTGTTCCCTGGTCAGTTAACATTACTTGGGGAAGTCCTACCCTAGAGAACAGATCTAACAGCCTGTGAGCAACCTGTTTAGCAGTGGCTGATCTCAGAGGGAAGGTCTCAGGATATCTGGTGGCATAATCTACAACAACGAGTATGAATTTATGTCCCTTCGCAGAGGGTTCTGAAGGTCCCACCAGATCTACCCCAATTCTCTCGAATGGGACGGCTACCAAGGGCAGAGGGACCAAGGGAGCCGGCTTCTGTCCTTTTTGGCTAGTTAACTGGCATTCAGGACATGTCTCACATAGTTTCATGATGTCACCATGTATGCCTGGCCAGTAAAACCGGGACGAGATGCAGTCCGTGGTCTTATCTCTGCCCAAATGACCACCCCATGGGAGAGTATGGGCTAGGGTGAACACTGTTTTAATCAACCCTTTAGGGACTAGCATCTGTCGAATGACCTCCCCTGTTTGTGTAACCTTATTCACACGATATAAGATGTCATTCAACAGTTCAAAATGTGGAAACACTCTTACACCTTGTTCATCCATTATCTTGTTGTTGACCTGTACCACCTTCTCATATTGTCTAGCCAGAGCTGGGTCTTCCCTCTCCCTCTGACGGAAGTCAGGAAGATCCAGGTCTGGTAAAATTCCTGTATCTATCTGTTCCCCACCCTGGTCATCTCCGGCCATGACCTGCAGTCCTTTGGGCTGAATAATGTTACCAAGAGTCCCAGCCTTTCTTAACCAGTCCTCTTTTTCGGCACGTCTCTTTTTACGTGTCTTTGGGACGTGGTGTCTACGGGGGAAAATCTCTGGGGAAAAAGGAAACAAGTCTCCGGGCTTCTCCGGTACCAGAGAAGTAGGCTCCGTAGGAGTAGGGCCAGTCTCGGCCAAGTAGAACAGGAGCAGGTAGCCAGGGAGCAACTCCCACTAGCAGGCTAGCCTCTTGATCCTTGATACGCAGTAGAATGTTCGCCGTTGGGTATCTCTTTGTATCCCCACGGATACACTCGATATTCCACGGAGAGTCATAGGATAGTCTGTTGCTTGGAATTAGGCCCTCTAGGATCAGGGCTTTTCCAGATCCCGAGTCCAGCATGGCTTTGACTATTTTCCTCTCCAGAGAGGCTGGGACTAACCACAGATTGTGGTCCCCTCGGAGAGAAGCTGTGGCAGTGGTTCTGCCATATGAACAGTCCATCTCATCTCTGGAGTCCGCAAACTCGGTCGTCAGGGAAGCTCTCGACGGGGTTCAGTGTTGGGACCTCTCCGCTGTTGGATGGGATCCTCCCTTCTGGTTGGTGGTGGTATCCTCTCCACTGGATGGGTGACGGGAGTCCAGGTTCTCGGGGAATACTGTGGGTGGCGGCCTCCCTTGAGTGATCCAATGGCCTCGGACCCGGGATGGGCGTCTCTGTGGGAGTTTGTACCAGGAACCCTCCGAGATGGGAAAGGCTCTTCCTATCGGGTTGACTGGATCTCCCGAGCTGGCGGGTTGTAGACCCCTCGATTGTCTGCTCTCCTGCCTCTGGCATCACCGGAAGCAACTGGTGTTTGCACGGACCGTTCCCAGCTATCCTGTTGGGTGTTGTCGCCAAGGAAGTTTTCCACCAAGCGGACTGCTGAATCCTTGGAAAATGCAGCGTGTCTTTTTACCCAGGAGCGAGAGGAGGGGGGCAGTATCTGTATGAACTGCTCGAGCACAAACTGTTCAAGGATCTCTGCCTTGGTATGCTTCTCTGGCTGTATCCACCTGGTACATAAGTCTACTAAGCGGTGGGCTACGACCCGGGGTCGGTCTCTGTTTGCATATTTGACTGTCCGGAACTGCTGTCGGTAGGTCTCTGGAGTGAGGCGTAGGCGATCCAGAACTGCAGCCTTTAGTTGCTGATAGTCCATGGCCTTGTCTGCTGGAAGAGCCTGGTAGGCTGCCTGAGCTTCTCCTATGAGGAGTGGAGCCAGAGTCGTTACCCAGCGATCAACTGTCCAGCTGTGGGCCGTGGCTACCCTTTCAAAAGTGAGGAGAAATGCCTCTGGGTCTTCGGTTGGCTTCATTTTAGGCAGCATCACCGGTGGGTTATTTTGCATCTCTGGGCTGCCTGGGGCTGGGCCTTCGGCCAGCAGTTGGAGTAGCTTTTCCTCTCGCCGGGCCTGTTGCTCATCTTGCTGGGCTTGTCGCTCAGCTTGCTGAGATTGATGTTCAGCTTGCTTCTCTGCTAGCTGGAGCTGTTGCTCAAGGAACTGAGAAAAAATTGTCTCCATTTTTTTTTTTTTTGTGTGGCCCTTCAGATACAGGGGCCGTTTGACATCCCACTTCTGACACCACCTGTGGCAGGACAGCCTGTAGCCGAGGTCAGGGAACAGTCCACACGTGTAGTTTCAGGATAATTAAAAAGTTCAGTGGCTTTATTTCTCCACAACATAACATGTGGGTACACTGTCCCTTTAAACCAAAACAAAACCTGCTCCACATTAGGAGAACTGACTAACACACCAGGCCTATCTAGCAGGCTGGCTGGCTAAACCATTACCAATCCATAAGTGTATATTAAGCAGTCAGGGAAAAAAATGAACAATTCTTACTTTGGTTGGAAGAGTTAGTTTGGTGAATCCGTCTGGCTAACAGCTCACATAGCAGTGTGCTCTGGTCTAAGGCAGCCAGCTACTGCCAGTAACAAGATCCTTTTCTTCCTTGCTGGTTATCAGGTGTCAGCTTACCTCCTGATTACCTAGCTTCCTCCTGAGTTAACCTTCTGAGTGCTGGATGAAGCACTCAGACATGTTTCCCAGGCATAACTGATAGGGGTTGACTTCACCCTGTCACAGTCCATCACCAGAGTAAAATGGACTCCTGCCAGGTAATGCCTCAAAGCCTCGATTGCCCACTTTACTGCGAGGCACTCCTCCTCAATCACTGAGTAGTTTTTTTCCCTCGGGAACAATTTCCTACTCAGAAAAAGGATCGGATGTTCCACTCCCTCAAACTGTTGTGACAACACTGCTCCTAGCCCTATCTCTGATGCATCAGTTTGCACTACAAAAGGCCTGTTGAAGTCTGGGCTTCTAAGGATGGGACCCTCTTGATAGACCCTTTTTATGTCCTCGAAGGCTCTCTGCCACTCCCTTGACCATACCACTTGTGTAGGGGCGGACTTTTTTGTGAGGTCTGTTAATGGGGCTGCAACTTCCGAGTAGTTGGAGATGAACTGCCGGTAGTACCCAGGAAAAAAGGGGGGGGGGGGTGTCAGGGGGTGCTCCAATCTTATGACAACTATATCAATAGTTCACAGTCTTCATGGACTCCAGTATAGCAGTGTGGGTGTAACATAGATTGGCCTGTGAGTCACTCATAACAGCCTAAAGGATGATGTCCTCATAGAAATAAAGGCAGTCCCAGTTAGAATACTCCACTATAATGGTCAAATATGAAGAAATAAATCCTTACTCATTTCTGCTGTCTGTAGGAGTCCACTGTGGCGTGCCAGCCATGGAAGAAATCCAAGTACAAGTAGAACAAAAAAGCACAGGCGCACTGCCAGGGAGTCAGGTGGTGTAAAAGATAGAATCCATTTAATTCAGAACATATGTGATGACAAACATAGCCCCAGGGGGGGCAACAAACAACCTCCTACGCATTTCGGACGGGTAGGTCCTTTATCAAGGAGTGTGGAACATATAATAAATGGGCATCTTATATACCCCCAATAAATGAGGCTAAATCAAATCACCTGGTAAATTTCATTCAAAAACCCCAATGCGCGTGACGTCACGTAGGGCACCGTGGTCGCAACTGAAAGTAAACCTTTCTTTGGCGCGCCCCCCCATGCTCGGCCATCATGCGCATGCGCACCTACGAGAGGATTACCTGACAGACCAATTATAAACCCCGGCTGCATAGCAAGACTAAAAAGCTCCGCCGCAGCCCAACCGCGCATGCGCGTGACATCACGCGAGGCGCCACCGTGACATGAATGTATCAACCGATGTACACGCCCCCCTCTCGCCACGCACACGCGCACATCAGGGAAGTGAATACATAAATACCATGCAACTGAGTACTCCTCTGTCTCCCAAGGTACGCCCCTCATGACCTTCCATAGGTAAAGAGGCGCCGCCACTGAGCAAATCAGAGATTGGAAAAGGGCAACTGACACTCCCCCCTACTAGATATCGCTCCTAACGGCCCCGGAATATTAGAGGATATGACAATTAGTAAAAAATTGTAAATGGCATATAACAGCATTTGTAAATACAAATATAACACCCATAGTTACAAATACCAGGACATACAATGCCAAAGTATTATATCCTATCCACGCAGGTAACCCCTCTCCATAATATAACATTCCACAGTGAAAATATGTAAAACCACATTAGATGAATTTCCAAACAACACTTAACTAAAATTAAAAACAAGTACATAAATTCCAGCTAGAGCACAGTGATATCTATATAAAGCCCATAGACATTATAATAAAATGAATGAATAAATAGACTAAAGACATCCTATTGCTCTAGTAATGTATGCATCCTCCCTGGAGTATGTAATAGTGAATCTACAATGTTAATAAAAATTGCAATAATAAAACATCCATCATTAGTTCATCAATATAATCAATGTGAATAATTCCTAGCCTTCATTACAAGTGAGTGACCATTAAGTGGAATAAACAGGTACAATAATAACGATTTAATCGATGTCGAATCTCAAGCAGAATAATATAGACACAATTTAATTCAAAAAATGGCTCAAGTTCCACTCAATATTCAGACCGCAGGGGGCTCTAGTTTGTAACATGAATATCCAATATCCGGTAGTACCCTGCTAAACCCAGCAGAGAGCGTACCTGCGTTTTTGTTTGGGGGGTCTGTAGGAGGACGTGCGCAGAGGTATGCAATGGAGACTTTTTTAAGGTGAAATTAAATAAGGCTTTTATTGCGCCTGTTTCTTTAACATAAGATTCTTTAACATAAGAAAATCATCCAAACATATGCAAATAAGGGGTCAAACAAAGCTTCTGTTCCACTTGGGAGTATTTCTAGTGAAACCTATGCAGTCCACAACTCCCTTTAGATTAGCATTTCTCCCAGCTTCAAACATATATCTTGATATGTGCAGATATATAAAAAGTCTTATAAAGGAAAGTCTTATCTGTTTTCTTGTAGTTGAAGGGAACGTCTTCTCTGTTCCTGGGTTGCTGCCTTTTCCTCAGGCTATATCAGCATTCAGGTTCAGAGGTGCTTTCCCCTGTGTCTTGCAAGCAGTGTGCAGTTTCTTCTGGCAGACTCAAGACATCTGTTCCTATGGTCAGTCCCACAATTTGTGAGACTCAGGAAATCACACTTCCTGTCTCAAGGGCAGGCTTTTCTAACAAACCTAATCAGCTAGGTGGTGTTGGTTAATTGACTACCAGCAGTTAACCACCACACTGCTGGATTAGAGGCACATTTCCAGAACAGGGTTAAATCCCCTGTTACATACCTCCCCTGTTTGTGGGAAGCTCGGGCTTGCCACGGCCAAAGCCCATCCTTCCACTCTCATTCGAGACATCTCTGTGACTTGAATGAGAGTGGATGGAGGAAGAGAACCCTCAGTCCCGCTGGGATTGGAGCCCTTTCTCCAGTTTTTTCATGTCTCCTCCCGAAGGTGCTTGAGATCAGCACTCCTCAGTCGCTCGAGGACTTTTTCCAGGTATAGTCTTTTTACTGCGTGCGCGGTCATGAGATTTCCCTCGCGTCGGGTGCTCGTCTTATTGTAGGCAGACTGTATGGCAACAGTTGCAGAGCGTTTAAAAACAGCCCTTTCAGGTTTCCGCTCTTGAAGCTGTCTCTCTGCACTTTTTCCACTCAATGGAGTTGCTAGTTCAGCTTCTTTGGGATTGAGTTGCAATTCCTCATCCACTTCCAGAGAATGTCCCATCTTTTCAGCTTCATCAGCTAAGGATTCTTCTGGTTTTGATTCAGCACGTGTACCTTTTTTTGTTGCCTGTTAGGTGGCTGAAGGTTTTGCTAGTGCTTGTTTAGGTGGTTCAAATTTTGCAACCTTATTTTCAGACGAGCGGTATTCCCAGCTCCCACTGTACCCTTGTCTTCATGGGTTTTTGAGGCTGTGGGATACTGATGCTTAGTCAGGGTCAATACTTGTCCTTGTAGAACTGTAATCTCATGCGCGAGAGATCCCTGTTTTTTGAGTGCGTCTGTGACGGGGAGGAAAGGGTTAATACCTGATTTGCCATGCATTACTGTTGTTTCCCTGTCCCCGCCATTTTTATTCCCCATGTGCAGGCCATTCACTGTCTGCGAGGGTAAAAGACAAGATGCATTGCTTGCCATACCCTCTAACCAACACATTATAGCAGATCTTAATTGTAAGGCAGGATGTATTTTTTTTGTAAGTCCAAGCAGGAATTACTTGGACCTCCAGCTGTGATATGGGTGAATAAGCTTCGGTATTTTTATGACCAAGCCTCAAAGGGTTGTAATTATTTTTATGATGGAGCCTCAAAAGGCTCCCACAGATTTAGAGTCCCCCTGTCTAAAAGAGTGTCAATTATGACAAGACCCAGAGGCCCATAATGTATACAATACTGGCATACTGATGCACAGCAGATGTCAGGCTAGTGACACCTCTAAGTCAGAGACCAGACACAGTGGCCCCAAGAAATGGGTGTAGCCCAGGTATGCTAATTGACATGGGCGTCAACCTGACCCATGCGCCCTGCCCACCGGACAGCCCTTTTGACCGGTTTTATGAACTGTGGGTCACTTGGCTATTCCTGGGTTTTTTTGTTCCCATGAGGGGAATGGATCCACATGTTAAAGATAGCTTTGGCCAGTCTATAACTGTGGCTTCCCAGGTATTTCCCAGTGTGATTCTTGAATTTTAATCCATGATGTAAAGATGCAAGACTTTGTTCCAGTAAAGCAGCAACCAGTCCAGGAGTGAAGGGGTTAATAACCACATAACCACAGGACTTTTAAAACCAAGGCTGCATTTCTTGCACTGGCAAGCAAAGGACAATTTCTTTCGTTCCAAGGACAATTTATTTCGTCTCCTGATCCCAGTGAGTGTGGTTTTAAGTGTATTCTGCAGATGTCGTGTGTTTGTCTATTAAGGAAATAAATCACAATTTATTTTGCAACTTGTTCTGTTCAATCAAGTACCCAGAAATATAAATATGTTGATAAAAGTTGATGTCATCGTGACACGCTTTTAAAAAACTGGTGGCAGCTGGCGGGATACTGATTGAACCTATATTGCAGTTTCCTGCGGGCTCTGTAATATAGTGAGGACCTTGTAGCTTGCGAGCTCCTCAGACAAGAAGCAACTGACACACACTTCTAAAGAGCACGAGAGACTTCACTGTTCCCTTCACCCATACCCCGAAGGCACCATGAGCGATCGCTCAGGAAGGTTCAGGTCATGGACCAGAGAGAAAGTCGTGGAGGGATGTGCGGGGTATGGCGGTCGAAGACACAACTGGGGGAGGATTTGGAGCATCATGAGGACCGCAGGGTCCTACCAGAGGGGCAAGTCCCCTTAGCTGCTGTGTTGGCTGACGCTATTCGGCCCGGAATGCAGGAGGTCCCTCCATCTCCGGGGCTACAAGGACATGAGGAGAGTGCTAGTGACCCCCCGGTCGTGGGTGGCTTGGCGCCAGGGGTTGCGGATGAGGTAGCAGCTGCGGCTGCCGAGCGTGCCATCCCTGGGCTCTCTGCACTTCTGGCTACATGGGGAACGGGTGTTAGCACTGCGGAGTGGGTACAGCTTCTGATAGCAGTGCTGGGAAGAACCCACAACTCCTACCTTGCAAACGGGGAACAAGGTCTTTCCCGGGCGGATCATCACAGCTTCAGCAAGTTTGTGGATGGCACAGATGACCTCGATGCGTTACTGAATGACTTTGAGATGCAGTGTTCCCGGTTCCGAATTCCAAGAATGCTTGTCGGCGTGATGATCTGCGTAGTGCGCATGCGCGGCAAATGAGGCCCCCTATAGTAGTCCCAGAAGTGCCCGCCCGTTTTCCGTTTCGATCGAAAATGGCAATAAAAATAGCAATAAAAACACTTGTGTGAAGACTGGCTGTATGTGATAAACAGACCAGCGACACCCTTTGCGACGCGTTTCGAATACAAAAGTATTCTTCCTCAAGCATGTGAAGCAGAGACGCAGCGCAGCCTCTGAATACAGCCCCAGCGCGCGGGGCTTGTTCCTGAAGACTGAGATTACCCCCCTCCTCATCCCATTTGTTGCCCTACCAATAGAAGTGACGATCGTGATCTGGACCATTAAAGTTTTTATATATGTAAGTGCATATTATTATCTTTATTTGTTGTCAATACATATCATATCTCAATCTTGGTGCGCTTTTGTGTTTTTTCTTTTTTCCTAAAGCTCTGTTAGCCATTTTTTCTAGGGTAAGTTTCCCTAATGAGTTCCTAACCGATCAGGGGTCGCAGTTCATGAGTGAATTGCTCCAGTGTCTCTGGGAGGCGTGCGGGGTGAAGCACCAGCGCACGACCCCTTACCACCCCCAAACCAACGGACTATGAGAGGTTCAATGGTACCCTGAAGCAGATGCTGCGAACATTTATAGAGGCAGAGGGAAAAGATTGGGAGATTCACCTGCAGCATTTGCTGTTTGCAAACCGAGAGGTGCCGCAAGAATCCACAGGCTTCTCTCCATTTGAGCTGCTATATGGTCGCAGGGTACGGGGACCTCTGGACCTATTCTGTGAGGGATGGGATGGGAAGGGGAGACTACCACTACTGATGCGTCTGTGCTTCAGTACGTGATAGATCTCAGAGACCGGTTAGAGATGCTCATGGGTTTGGCACAGGACAACCTTAGGGCTGCTCAGACCAAGCAGAAGACTTGGTATGATCAGAATGCCCGTAGCAGAGAGTTCATCCCAGGACAGCAGGTACTTGTTCTCAAGCCCATTCGGGAGAACAAATTAATGGCTTCCTGGTCGGGACCGTATCCGGTACTGCGAAAGATGAACGAGTGCAACTATGTTGTACAGATAGATGCTGAGACAGGGAGAAATAAGACTTATCACATCAACTTGCTGAAGGAGTACATAGCACTGAGTGTGGCGTCGGTGCTGGCCATTTGCAGCCCACCGATGGGGGATCCGGCGAGCAATGCTCTGTCTGATCTCCTGGGGGAGGCTAGGCAGGGAGGTACCATAGAGCAGGTGGAAATAGGGGCTCAGCTGAGTGTAAGGCAGAGAGCAGAATCCAGGGCTATGCTAGAGAAGTATAGGGCTCTGTTTTCAGACAAACCAGGGAAGACACACATTGCAGAACACCCAGTGCTGACAGGGGATCTGAGACCTCTGCATAAGCACGCTTATAGAGTGTCAGCAGAGGTGAAGGGCAGTATAGAGAGGGAGGTAGAAGAGATGCGGGCCCTAGGGGTAATTGTACCATCCCAGAGCCCTTGGGCTTATCCGGTAGTCCTGGTGCCTAAGAAGGACGGAACCACGCGGTTCTGTGTGGACTACCGGCAGCTCAATGCGGGCACAGTGACAGATGCCTACCCCATGGATGAGTTGTTAGATTAACTCGCGGGGGCAATGTATCTGACGACAATGGATCTCAGTAAAGGGTAATGGCAGATCCCTTTGACCCAGGAGGCTAGAGAGAAGTCTGCATTTATTACCCCAAGTGGCCTCTATGAATTTCTAGTGATGCCATTCGGGATGAAAAATGCACCGGCTACCTTTCAACGCCTGGTCAATCGCTTGCTGGAGGGTATGCAAGGGTTTGCAAGGGCATACCTGGACGACATTGCTGTCTTTAGTCATTCATGGGACTCACACTTAGTGCATGTAGCTGTGGTGCAAGCCAGGATTAGGGAAGCGGAACTCACGTTGAAACCCACCAAGTGCTTAGTAGGGATGGCAGAGGTATTGTACCTAGGGCACAGAGTGGGTGGCGGGCATCTTAAGCCAGAACCAGCTAAGGTGGAAGCTATAGTGCAGTGGCCCGTTCCCAAAACCAACAAGCAAGTCATGGCTTTCCTAGGCAGCGCAGGCTACTACAGAAAGTTTGTCCCTCAGTATAGTGCCATTGCCAAACCCATGACTGACTTGACCCAGAAGCGACATTCTGTGCTGGTAGTCTGGTCTCCTGCCTGTGAGGTCTCGTTTTAGGCATTAAAGACTGCACTAGCCAGCGCTCCTATACTTGCTGCTCCAGACTATGCAAAAAAGTTCCTGGTGCAGACTGATGCCTCAGACTTTGGCATTGGAGCTGTACTCAGCCAAGTGGGGGAGGAGGGTGATGAGCACCCGGTAGTATATCTAAGCCACAAACTGCTGCCCAGAGAGGTGGCCTATGCCACCATTGAGAAGGAGTGTCTGGCCATAGTGTGGGCTCTAAAGAAGTTACAGCCTTATTTGTATGGCAGACATTTCACAGTAATAACTGACCACAATCCTTTGAGTTGGTTACAGAGGGTGTCGGGGGAAAATGCTAAACTTTTGCGCTGGTGTCTTGCCTTACAGGAGTGGAACTTCACCATCCAGCACAAGAAGGGAAGTGAGCATGGTAATGCTGATGGCCTTTCCCACCAGGACAGCCCTCAGGACTTACTAACTTCAAGAGCTGGCAGGTCAGCCCAGCCACCGGACGGGGTGGTCAGGGCAGTCCCTGCGTCTTGAGTGGGGGGAAGTGTGATGGGGAGGAAAGGGTTAATACCTGATTTGCCATGCATTATTGTTGTTGCCCTGTCCCCGCCATTTTTCCCCCCCATGTGCAGGCCATTCCCTGTCTGCGAGGGTAAAAGACAAGATGCATTGCTTGCCATACCCTCTAACCAACACATTATAGCAGATCTTAAATGTAAGGCAGGATGTATTTTTTTTTGTAAGTCCAAGCAGGAATTACTTGGACCTCCAGCTGTGATATGGGTAATGAGCTTCAGTATTTTTATTACCAAGCCTCAAAGGGTTGTAATTATTTTTATGATGGAGCCTCAAAAGGCTCCCACAGATTTAGAGTCCCCCTGTCTAAAAGAGTGTCAATTATGACAAGACCCAGAGGCCCATAATGTATACAATACTGGCATACTGATGCACAGCAGATGTCAGGCTAGTGACACCTCTAAGTCAGAGACCAGACACAGTGGCCCCAAGAAATGGGTGTAGCCCAGGTATGCTAATTGACATGGGCGTCAACCTGACCCATGCGCCCTGCCCACCGGACAGCCCTTTTGACCGGTTTTATGAACTGTGGGTCACTTGGCTATTCCTGGGTTTTTTTGTTCCCATGAGGGGAATGGATCCACATGTTAAAGATAGCTTTGGCCAGTCTATAACTGTGGCTTCCCAGGTATTTCCCAGTGTGATTCTTGAATTTTAATCCATGATGTAAAGATGCAAGACTTTGTTCCAGTAAAGCAGCAACCAGTCCAGGAGTGAAGGGGTTAATAACCACATAACCACAGGACTTTTAAAACCAAGGCTGCATTTCTTGCACTGGCAAGCAAAGGACAATTTCTTTCGTTCCAAGGACAATTTATTTAGTTTCCTGATCCCAGTGAGTGTGGTTTTAAGTGTATTCTGCAGATGTCTTGTGTTTGTCTATTAAGGAAATAAATCACAATTTATTTTGCAACTTGTTCTGTTCAATCAAGTACCCAGAAATATAAATGTGTTGATAAAAGTTGATGTCATCGTGAAAGCGTCTTGCAAGTCTCTTCTCAGTGAATTTATCTGCACACTTTGCTTTCTCTGAGCTTGCTTCCACATTTTTATTGTATTGTGAAGCACTGTGAATTTCTTTGCTAGGGCCACAGTTACTTGTCTCAGTTTCTGGACCTTCTTTTGCTTCCTTTTGTGCCGAGTCACCTGGGTTCTAAGCTTGGCCTCTAGCGATGCTTTGGTGATGCTCAGGGTAGCCTTCAGTTTCTCATGCTGCTTTGCGGGGACATACTGGGTAATCAGACGTTCCTGCAGCACTTGTACTTCTTTAGCAGCCTGCAGATTGTATTCCTGCAGAGTTTGATGCTTCTTCTCGGCCTTCTTGAGGTGCATACGCAGTCCTTGCAGTTGGTTCTGCAGTCGGTGCTCTGCTTCCAACTTCTCATCTTTCAAAAGTCTATTTATTTCTTTAAGCTCATGCAGCTTTTCATTCTTTTCCTTGACGTAGTCTGTCAAAAGGGAATTTTCTTCTTTCAGTTTTAAGTTTTCTCTTTTTAATCTTAAATGTTCTCCTTTTTCAGTTTCTGTACTATTCAGGGCCTCCTTGCAGTCCAACTTCCATTTTTGCACATCTGCTTGGCGGTGGGCTGTCTCCTGGCGTGAGACTTCCATCTCCAGGTTTAGGTTCTGTAAAGGGAGAGGGGGTTGGCCCGGTATTAAAGGGGTTGCACCCCATATGGCCACCCCCTGACCTCACCAGGGAAGCAAGGGGTTAACTTGGACTGCGGTAAAGGAAGGTGGTTTACACCTTGTCATGTCATGAAAATGTATGTCCTCCTGTTCCCATGTTTCATTATAATCCTGTATTTTAATGTTTTAAAGCGCATTTCTGCATCTCCAGTTCTGGAGGTCACAGAGAGTTGATATTTGGCCAATATGTGGTGGCACTGTAGGCATTAAAAACTGGCAAATTTCGACCCACTGATCCCACCAGAATGGAACTTATTAATATGTGTAGATATTAAAGTGTATATGTATGGTATTTTGGATCTGTTCTGACAATGCAGACTCCATCTGCTATGCTAATAGGTCATGAAGAGCAGCCGGCTGATTGAGCCTAAGCACTGTGATCAAATTGTTAATTGTACTATATTGCTGTGTTCACCTTTTTTAAGGAATAAATATATTTTATTATATCTAAGCCTCGTTCAGTTCAACCCAGATATTTGGGGTTCATTATATCTTGTCATAAGTTACCGTGAAAAGCTCTATAATTAACTGGTGGCAGCGGTGGGATTGAACTGAACCTATATTACAGTCTTCTGTGGGACTCTGTCATATAGTGGGAACTCGAGAGTAATTGCGAGTTCCTGGGACTAAAGATATTGAACACACAGTAGTGCAACAGTTAACACATGTTGTAACACCACCTCACTGTGCTGTGACCGTGAACCATGAGCGAGGCTGATGGCTCATCCAACATGAGCACCCGAGCTCAGCTGAAGGACAAATGCCGTGAATATGGACTGCCCTATGAGAACCAGGAGGTCGCAGACATGGTTGATGCAATCGGTGACTATGAAGCCCGGCTTGCAGAGCCTCAGGATACGGCTCAGCTTGCCCTTATACAGCCACCCGGAGATCAGGGAAGGAACCTAGTGCCGGGGCTGCGGAATCTCGGGGAGGGAGCAGTGCAACAGGAGGGGTACTGGTTGCTGCGGCTACCAGTCCGTTCACCCCTGAAATGTTTTCACTGATTACTGCGTGCGGTGACAGAGGGACACTGGAGGAGCGGCTGCAGTTTATCACTATGGCAGTGAACAGACCCGCTTATTGCCCCCCTGTCCAACCCAACCAAGATGAACTCAAACTGGATCAGCACAGTCTCACCAAGTTCGTGGAAGGTACTGATCAGATCGACAGTTTTCTAAAGAACTTTGAGACACAGTGTCGGCGGTACAAAGTGCTTCCCCAGCATAGGGTTGCACGTTTGGACCCCTTACTGTCCGGCTTGGCTAAGCAGACGATGATGGCGCTTCCAGATGAGTATGCTGACGACTATGACCACCTGAAAGAATTGTTTTTGTTTCAGTACGGTTTTACCCCTGAAGCTTACCGGGGTAAATTCCGGCAGGAAGAGAGGCAGCCCCTTGAGTCCTATGTTACGTATGTGACCCGCATGGCTTTGTACGGGATACACTGGGTGGAGGGCTATGAGGCACGGACTTACCAACGCCTGCTGGACCTCATCTTTCAGGAGCAGCTCATGCAGCAGTGCCCGCCGGCGGTGAGGGCTTGGGTGTACGACAAGAAGCCCAAGACTTACCAGGAGGCGGCGAGGCTTGCAGACAACTATGTGGCCAGCCGAGGACTGATGACCGCCAAAACAGTAGCCAAGGCGGCGGGGGCGGCGGCACCGGCCAGAAGGTCTGCCAATACCCCCCAATGGACTGAGGCCGCCTGCGGGCAGCAGTCCACCGAAGGCGGGGGAGCTCCGGCACGAGCGCCGGTGCTACAACTGCAACCGCCCTGGTCACATCAGACCAGATTGCCCAGAACCCCTGCGTTCCGGCGGATCCCATCAGGGGCAACGCACCCCAGCTGCGAAGCCGGTAGCCCGCATGCGGGTGGCTTCCACCACAGACTCCAGACCGGTCATGGAACCAACTCCCAGCGAGACGTCTCATGCAACGCCTGTCCCGGTTTCATCGGTGCCTACAGCCAGGAGTGGAGGACATCTCAGCGCGGATCTGCAGCAGATGGACGGCCGGAGCAGACATCTCACCCAGTCAGTCGGTGACTGGCAAGCAGTTGGCTTGCTGGATTCAGGAGCTGCAGTAACCCTGGTCCAACCTGATATGGTCCGGACAGAGGAATTGATCCCAGGCCCTGGGATACAGATCACTGTGGCTGATGGAGAGCCATGTTTCCTGCAAGTGGCCAGAATCTTTTTGGATTGGGGGGAGGGCCAGGGTGTGTGGGAGGTGGGGGTTTTACCCGGTTTGGATGCCGATGTTCTTCTTGGCAACGATCTGGGACCGATGACCTGCACCTATGACCAAGTGTTCAAGCCCGCTGCAGTGGCAGCGGTTACCCGGAGCCAGCCAGCGGCAATGGCGGCGGCGGCGGCGCCAGTCCCCCAGCCTTTGGGACCAACATTAGCGGAAGGCGCAGAGAAGCCCGGGGAGGTAAGCCAGGATCAGTTGCAACCACAGACTGACTTACTGTTTCCCCTCACCCTTCCCCAGTCTCAGGACAATGACATGACTGGGGGGTGGCCAGAATTAGGAGCCCAGTTTAGGGAGGCAGTGAAGACAGACCCTACCCTGGCCGGCGTGAGACTTCGGGCATCCGAATCTCATGCAGGGGAAGGCACGAAGCACTGCCTATGGTATAAGGGACTCCTGTATAGAGAAGAAGGGAACCCAGGGATAGAGGAGGGATTGACCGGTAAGCAACAGCTATTAGTGCCCCAGGGGTACCGACAGCAACTGTTACGGGTAGCTCACTCTATTCCGTTAGCGGGACATCAGGGGGTAAACAGAACGCGAGCCCGGTTATTACAGTGTTACTACTGGCCGGGGGCATCTTGAGATGTAGGCACTTTCTGCCACTCTTGTGATGCCTGCCAGCGAAGTGGGTAAGGCGGGCGACCGTGTGAAGGCACCCCTGAAACCCCTACCGATAATAGGGGAACCCTTCCAGAAAGTAGCGATGGATCTTGTAGGACCCCTTATGATTCCTAGCAAGTCAGGGAAGCGCTACATCCTCACGGTGGTGGATTTTGCCACCCGGTACTCTGAGGCGGTAGCGCTTGGCACCATAGATGCCAAGACAGTGGTAGCAGCCTTGCTGAACATTTTTGCTAGGGTAGGTTATCCTAGTGAGGTCCTAATGATCAGGGGTCGCAGTTCATGAGTGAATTGTTACATTGTCTCTGGGATGCATGCGGTGTACAGCACCGGCGCACTACCCCTTACCATCCCCAGACAAACGGATTGTGTGAGAGGTTTAACAGTACCCTGAAGCAGATGCTTCGGACCTTTATAGAGGCGGAGGGAAAGACTGGGAGATTCATTTACAGCACTTGCTGTTTGCCTACCGAGAGGTACCGCAGGAATCTACAGGATTCTCCCCCTTTGAGCTACTATATGGCCGCAGGGTACGTGGACCCCCTGTCACATGCGCACGTGTGCTCCAGCGGCCTGGCGGTGCGCGCACACTGCGGCTCCAGCCTGCGGCTGCTCCCGCTCATCGGGCACTTCAGCCTCCTCCCGACGCCAGCTCGCGCCCGTTCCGGGTTGCCGTGCACTCGGCGGCCTCCGCTGTATGCTCCGCCCCCCACCCGGGACTGACCGGTCAGAGCGCCCGGACAGGAGGCGCGCCTTCTGCACCGGTGAGAGCGCGGAGACTGGACGGAGTGTGTGTGTGACACTGTGTGTGTCTGTGACAGTGTGTGTGTGTGGGACAGTGTGTGGGTGTGTGACACTGTGTGTGTTACTGTGTGTGTGTGTCTCACTGGGTTTGTGTGTGTGGCACTGTGTGTGTCTCACAGTGTGTGTGGCACTGTGTGCTGCGCGTGGGGTGGGGGAGGACCGGAGCAGGGGGGGGAGGACCGGACCTGCAAAGAGGGGGGGGAAGGACCACAGCTGCGCATGGAGTGGGGGGAGGCAGAGAGAGACGTGGGGAACGGGGGGGGGGGGGGGTGGCGAGAGAAAGGAGCGGGAGGCTTTTGTCCCGGGCAGCGCCGGGTCTCTCAGCTAGTAGAGTTATAGTTTCAACTCTTTGTGATAACAGTAAAACTGAGCACTTCTGACTTCCAGACAACATTGGATACACTAGTACTGCAAAATTGAGAAACAACACACAAATGTAACCCAAATTCAGCTATAACTGCGTGTTACTGTGTGTATATATATATATATATATATATATATATATATATATAATTTTTTTTTTCAGTACCCTGATCCAAACGGGTTGAAGGCGGTAATAAAAAACTGAGGAATTTTAACCCAATTGTTGCAGAAATGCCATTATATATATCAATGATGGTCAATTTCACAGCAAAAGGGTTTGAACCTTGAAGCTCAGCCATTGTAGGTAGGCAAACTGGAAGGAGCACAAATGTTTTTGGCCCATATTTACTATGCGGTACTTACACAACCCAATTCAAGTGAATAGATCATCAGTAAGGTGTCTTATGGAATATCTATCACCCTTTAGTTAATTTGGGCCTTGGTGTTCAAAGATTGGAACCCATAATGCACTCAACATATATCTTAGATTCTGCAGACAACAAGAAGAAGGACCACAAAAGATTTCCAAGTTTGCGTTTAATGGACATACAAATCTCATGCTGAATCTGCTCATTTTTACTCCCCAACTCAATCAGTTTATGTTCTTCTCTTTCACTGCATTGCTATTCTGGTTTCATTTGAAGTTCAGGTGGGTTGCTTTCTCGGTCTTGCTTTTTGGGTATCACCTGAAGTTCAGGTCATTCCAAGTTCTTTATCTGTATTTTTAGGTTTCCAGTGGTTCTCATTAGTGTAGCAGCAGTGTTAAAATGCACCGAGCAGCATGGCAGCAGGAGCAGGCTGTCAAGATCTATTCTGTCAATTTGTAGTAATAGAAGCGGCGCACGCGATTTCTACGTCCTGAAAACAATGAGAAAACCGCAGGTTTATACCATAAGCAATAGCTCATTCTCTTTGGTTCGAATCATCACAGCTTTAATCTTTCCGTTCATATCAACTTCCAACGACTCAAGTAATATTTGTTGGTTCTTAGCACGAAAATAAAATGTTAATGTTAGTGTTTGACTTCAATGTTTGAGACTCCATTGGTGTCACTACGTCTCGAAAACAATGAGAAAAACGCAGGTTTATACCATAAACAAGAGCTAATTCTCTTTGGTTATAATCATCACAGCTTTAATCTTTCCATTCATATCTACTTCCAACGACAATATTTGGTGGTGCATAGAACAAAAATTAAATTTTAATGGAAGTGTGTGACTTCAATGTTTGAGACGCCATTGGTGTCTGAGAGCACTGATACTAAAATTGACAGAAGGCCAGCTTTCTACAGCCGGAATTGGCTCACACATGGTCTATCTCTATCTCCTGTAGTAGTAATGGTATTTGTGTCTGTGTCCTGCTATAAAGCATTGAGGAAGATGCTAGTTCTCAGTGGAAAGATTAGCTGGATTAGTCTTCCTTACCTTTTTAGATTTGGGTACTTAAACTTTGCAAGTTACTTTCATTGTATTGCATAAACTAGATTAAGAGACTTGTTAGGACTGAAGTCCATATAAAAATACTGTAACTTTTTCATAAGTTTATCTCCTGTAGTAGTAATGGCATTTGTGGCTGTGTCCTGCTAAATAAAAGCATCGAGGAAGATGTTAGTTTTCAGTGGAAAGATTAGCTGGATTAGTCTTCTTTACTACCTTTTTACATTTGGGTACTTAAACATTGTAAGTTACTTTCATTTGTATTGCATAAACTAGAATAAGAGACATGTTAGGACTGAAGTTCATAAAATAGTGTAGCTTTGAGATATGTTTACATATGTTTTAGTTTTCCTCCTCTGGTCAAGACAGACAATAGCATAGCATCAATTGTAGAGTATGATCTAATTAATATTACCTCCCCTCTTATTGCCACGTGTTTTCTTCCTACTGTGCCTTTGCCTCCTTTGGTGTTTAGGTGACCTTTTTCTTCGTCTAGGTGACCTTTTTCTTCGCCTTGTTGAACTTCTGCTCCTGCTTCGTCTTTTTTGGTAGGCCATGGTCTCTTGTTGTTGTTGTTAACTGCTTACAGTCAGGAGCAGGCAACTAATGTCCTGGGGATACTAACCACCAGGTTTTTATACCATGTGGCAATTATGACACAGGATGCCCTTCCCTCTCTGTTGACACCATGGTATGGTCAAGCAGGGGTGTGGCATCACCTCCCATTGCTGGTGACCATATATGGACAATTTAGTTAGATATGGCCTTGGTGTAACCAGAAGATATATGCTCAACGTAGCTTTTATGTTAAGGTTAAAAGCTTATCATACAGTAGGGACCATTGCCCAAAACACAATATGATTGGCTAATCTATGTTTTGAAAACATTGATTTATTGACTAAAGGCTAAGTGCTACTGTCCAAATATACAGGAGTCCCCTGAGAAGTTCAATCTTATCATCATAGAGGCAAACAGGTTAAACATCTTATTTTAAGAGTATTTTATGTTTTGCCAAAATGGAAATCTCTGAAGTACTGATAGAAGGAAAACATGGAGTCAAATTTAACAAATGATATTAAACAAATATTATTATAAAAACAAGGTGCACAATGTGTCTACTCATAGATTGGGCTGTGTATTATTTGTATACTGTACTAGCTGAAACATGCAAAACATTTGCTTTTAAAACCATAACATTGTGGGGTTTAAAAAAATTATGTATTTATGTATCATATGAATGTAACCAGACTTACAAAAAAAATAGAACAAACTTGCACTCACTCTGTCTTATATAATTGAGATGGAGGTGCATACAACTATACATAAATAAAATTAAATGATCGACTTACGTTTTCCTTTTGGTCTCACCAAGTTTCTTCTTCAATGTATCAAAGAGCCTGACGAAGGGGCCACGAGGTCTTGAAACTTTGCTCTATTTTGCACATTTAATACTGTTTGTCTGCTAATTTTTGCTTTCCTTGTGTGTTCTGATATTTTTTCTATATTGCTTCTTTTTTGATACATTAAAGAAACTTGGTGAAACCAAAAGGAAACATAAGTATCATTTTCTTTTATTTTTTGAGTGATAATCCAGTATGGTTTTTTTTATAGTAACCTGACATGCTACATTTTGTGTTCTGATGGTTTTTGTCTTCTCTCTTTATTTGATTGATTCATGTTCTCTATGTTTTTATGTCAATTTATTTCAGCATCTTCTCTCATACTGTATATATTTGCTCCATTGTTTCTTGGTGTCTATAGTTCCGATGTCTGTCTATCAGGTTTACAGTAAGTCTTCTATTCCTTCCTTCTGCAGTTTTCATGGTCCCTTGCTTGTCCTTTTTTATTTCTTTCATTTAAACCATTATCCATCGGATCACTCCTTTACCTTTTTTGCATTTTGTGTGAATAGTGTTATTTATTTATCTACAGTAATTCATTTCTCAACTAAAAATACCTTAATCACGAGAGCACATTATAAAAAATAATATCTAAAACATGCAATTTACTGATATTACTACAGTATCTAAAGCTAACTCTACAATGTATTGTTGAAAAAAGCTTGTTCAATAGTGGGGAGCAAACTCAAACCGTCTCTCCCTGCAAGTCTATAGGTGTAACATTGTTGTTACTTTATTTCTGACTGCTTGATGATGTCACTGATGACTTCACAATGGCCCTTCTTGGACAGGGTCGATTCACAGTGATGTCTTAAACTCCATTTGTAGACTATATAGCTATCTGGCAGTAGATTGATTGTACCCCAAATCTGTGGACATAGTTTTTTTTTTAACCCTTTCTAGACGGTTGAGAATCAATAAATGCTTTTCTGAGGTCCTCAGATATTTCTTTTGATTGTGGCATAACGTGTGAAGACCAAACTCACAAAATGTATTATCTCTATATAGGGTAGGGCCTCACAAACTCACCCCTGAAGATTGACCTAACTATTTAAACTCCTTATTATAATTATCCTCTTAAATGTATCTGATAAAACCAGGGTTTCACTTACTTTTGCACATACCCTGACTCTTAATTACTCATTGTTTGTCTAATTAATACATCATTTTGTTTCAGGTGACATGCAAATGGTTAATATAAACCCTATTGGATATTTAAGAAAAGACTGGTTTTGATTCAAGAAGGTTATCATGGAAAAACTATGGAATACCCGTCATTATCATTGGGGTTCACAAACTTTTTCTCCTCACTGTGTGTGATGCCAGTAGAAAGAGATATATTTTTAATCTGGTGCATTTTTTGTCAAGTTTGTCCTCAAATCCTATTCAAAGTGCAATTTTTTTGTCTGAAATGTTGAATGTTTGTGGGAAATTCAAATGATTAAAGTATTTAAAGGACTAGAAATGGCAAAGCACCTGAAATGTTGGAAGAGAGATGACAGTTTAAGAAATTATTTTGTGAAGAACAAAAGAGGAAGGATAATAAAGAAGATAAAAGATAAAGATAAAACAAACGCATTCACATGACTGAAGATCACTTTCTATTATGTACAGGTGCGCCGACGAGTATTCTAAAACTTGCCTTAAACTTGCCTTGGTAAATCGGGCTATCACCAACAAGACTCAGGTACATGCTGAGTACATGCTGCAAACATTTCAGTGACATTTCTGCAGAGACTAATGGCCCATCGGATTAACACACCACCTGGCAGTCCCATTCAGTTTGAATGGGACTGCCAGGGATGCCCGCTGTTAATCCGATGGGCCATTAGTCTGTCTGCAGAAATGTCACTGAAATGTTGCCGCATGTACCCAGCATGTACCCAGAATGTACCCAGAATGTACCTGGGTCTTGTTGGTGATTGCCCCAGATTTGTTTTAGAATACTCGTCGGCACTCAGTATGTATATATGTATGTACAGTATGTCTTTATGTAAATAGTGCCATAAATGTACATACTGTAGCGCTTCACAGCAGTAACACACGTGACAATCACATAAATAACAAATAATACAAATAACACATAATGGGAAGAAATGCTTTAAAAATAAAAGTAACATTTAGGAAAAGGTGTCCTGCTCCGAAGAGCTTACAATCTAATATCAGTAATAATACATTGGTACATAGATGGAATCAATTTAAAGAATCCATTGAGTCCAATAAATTCATCCATTTTGTAGACCAAACACTTTGTGTTTGTTGTAATTTTTATTTTTTTTATGGGCCTTAAGGTGGTGAATATAATGAAAAGCAAGTGGATTAGGACTTTTTGGGGGGCCGTTGGGATTTATAAAAGGCACACTTTTGGGTCTCCTCTGAGAGGTTCTAAATATCCTGAAGAATTTGTGGTATTACCCCATTGACGCATTAAGAGTTCAGGAATAACTTGGAAAATAATGCATTTATTAAGGTGATAACAACACGTTATCATTTTTTTCAAAGGCACTTTCAATAAATCTGGCAGTAATAACGCAGTAGCAGTAATGCAATTGTAGCGCTGCCTCCCCCCTCCCCCTCCCCCTCCCCTCCCCTCCCCAGGAGATCTGCTATTGCTACAGGTGTCATGGTGCTAAATACCTGTGAGGTCCAGGAGATGCGGAGGGTTCGCGATGATAAGGGGAAGCAGAACAGGCTTTTGGTGATCCTCCAGGCTCTTCTCATGGTGTCAGCGCCTCCAGTCATAGCAGGCTCCAGGTGTACTGGAGACAGTCCCCACCATGACAGTTCTCAAGGATACCTCTATACCCAATAGACTGTTACTTAGGCAGATGTATATAAAACAGGATCCTTTATTGAGGCAGCCACTGCAGTTGTCATTACAGCGTATGCATGGTTTTTCAGGATCAGTCCCAGGCCTCTGGATGGTACTGATCTCAAGGGAAACCGTCTGTCCACTCTAGGGTAACTCCCACAACTGCTCAGCTAAATAAGAAAATATATGGAGCAGGAAAAGACCTTCTGGAGATGCGGGGTAAGGGCCACTTGCAGACCCGCTTCCCATGTGGGGCCAGCGGCCGCAGATGTAGTAGCCCACAGATAGAGCTCACGCAGCTCACGATGGTCCGTCCCCTCTGTTTCTCCCGGCCGTGTATTCCCTAAAGGGGTGAGTGACACACTTCCTGCGCGACCACAATCCGGAGGTAAGCAAGAATGAAGATGATCGATGTCAGCGCTGCTCCGTTGGGATGACAGACTCACCAGGTAGGTAAAATCAATTTATTAAGTCTACATAAAACAGATACTGAAATACAACAAAAAAGACCTCCTCCCACACGTTTCGGGGCGAGTTCGCCCTTTCTCAAGGAGTACAACAAGACATGAAGGGAGGGTGTTATTTATAACTCCCTTCTAATGGTTGGCTAATGTGTTGCACCTGGTCAAATCACATTTATGCAAATTTCAACACACAGGGCTCCTATCTAATAATCACATTAAATATATTATAGAAAAGAAAAAATTAAAGCATTTATCCTACTAAATTTCTCATGATATCTTAATCTATACAACACGATATTCTACAGAAAATATATCTAATAACCGCAGCTAACTGTAAACAAACCAAAAACAGTTTTAAAGAATCGTTTGCTACATGCAAAAAACACAACAACATTTATATCCATTGTATAGTCTGTATGACCATATTAACCATTTCATGATTACAGGTTAATATTATTGAGATGTATATATATATTGAGATGTATATATATCATCATTTAATTGGTTAACTGTATATATATTTATAACTCCCTTCTAATGGTTGGCTAATGTGTTGCACCTGGTCAAATCACATTTATGGAAATTTCAACACACAGGGCTCCTATCTAATAATCACATTAAATATATTATAGAAAAGAAAAAATTAAAGCATTTATCCTACTAAATTTCTCATGATAAGGATGAATTATAATGATAAGATAATAATTAATAATTTTCCTTCTTAATTTCTCCTTGTTGTTTCCTTGCCCTTCTTCTTCTCCTTCTTTCCTCCCCTTCCCTACTTCCCTTCTCCCCCTCCCTTCCCTTCTCTCCCCTCTTTCCCCTCCCCTTCCCCCTTCCTCCCCTTTCTCCCTTTCTCCTTTCTTTTATGCTTTTATTTTCCTTCTTTTTTCATCTTTTTTATCTTTTTATTAATTATTATCTTATATCATTATTATTCATCATTATGTTGTTTTATGTTATTATATATACAGTTAACCAATTAAATGATGATATATATACATCTCAATATATATACATCTCAATAATATTAACCTGTAATTATGAAATGGTTAATATGGTCATACAGACTATACAATGGATATAAATGTAGTTGTGTTTTTTGCATGTAGCAAACGATTCTTTAAAACTGTTTTTGGTTTGTTTACAGTTAGCTGCGGTTATTAGATATATTTTCTGTAGAATATCGTGTTGGTATAGATTGAGATATCATGAGAAATTTAGTAGGATAAATGCTTTAATTTTTTCTTTTCTATAATATATTTAATGTGATTATTAGATAGGAGCCCTGTGTGTTGAAATTTGCATAAATGTGATTTGATCAGGTGCAACACATTAGCCAACCATTAGAAGGGAGTTATAAATAACACCATCCCTTCATGTCTTGTTGTACTCCTTGAGAAAGGGCGAACTCGCCCGAAATGCGTGGGAGGAGGTCTTTTTTGTTGTATTTCAGTATCCGTTTTATGTAGACTTAATAAATTGATTTTACCTACCTGGTGAGTCTGTTATCCAATGGAGCAGCACTGACATCGATCATCTTCATTCTCTCTGGATGGTACTGGCCTTCTTGCAATCTTGAGGCCTTACAATCTGGTAGGTCTCCTACACTCAACCCCTTAAGGGGATGAGAGCATGTCTCCTCCTGGCCGGGAGGGGCTCAGCTCCACTCCTCCTCGGATCAGATTCACCACTAGACTAACTATAATTTAGGACACTTTCTCCCTAAGGCACAGAAGGGGAGGGCACAGAGTCTGCATCATGATTGGCTGTACACAGATTCAGTTCACCTCCACCCCCGTCACTCAAGGAGGCAGCATGAAGGGGGTAAACCCCACAGGACAGCTTGCCACTGCCTATACCTACTGGAATTAACGTGACAGGAGGCCGAAAGTATAGTCTGGACCAGCCATGGCTACACAATGAATTGTGTTATCGGAAGTAACCAGTGCACCAATGGTTGTAATAATGCTGGCTACATCTGTATATAGCAACCAAATCAAAGCATTATAATATATGAAACAATAACATCTAACTATAAGGTTACATTTTTATTACAAAGGAAACTTGCAACTTCTTTATGAAATGATGGATTTGCAGCAATGACACAAATAATCTCTTTGAAGGATTGTAATATGGTATACCATGTACTTTCGTAATATATAAAACTTAATTCAGGTGGCAGTATAAGAAATATAAAACGCTAAGAATTCTTCTTGTTTTATGCAGTACCATACAAAGCCTAAATATATAATGGCAGAAAAGATAATGAAATGTAGTAATGTAGTAAAATAACCCGATGCAGGGGCCTATGTTCGTAGTCTTCTTAAAAATAGCCCTACTGTTTAATCTGTCGGTTTTTTTTTACCATTGCTTTCACGGTATTCAGAAAGCTTCGATTACCAGTGATAGCAAATTCCCAAAACTGGTGAGTAACCAGCGGCGTGATGATCGCCTCTCTCAAAAGGCCAAATACAGCGATTTGTTTTACTGTAACTGCAGAGAGAGCTGCACAGAGAGTGCTGCCTCTCCCTGCACAAATCTCGGCTGAAATTAATGGTTTTTTGAAATAAAAAAAATGAATAGTAGTGTATATGAGCATGGGGTCTCCGGAGCAGAACTGCGTTAATTTCAGGTCCGGGGACACCTTGGTTCCCGAAATACAGGCCCGTTATGGGGTGCCAGTATCTCCTATGCATTTTATTCCCACAGGCACGTGCCGGTGGGATATACAACCTCTGCCATCCCTATCAGGCACTTAGCCATTTTCACTGTTAGCCTGGCCTCCTGGATGCAGACTAAGACTGCTGCTACATCAGTAAGATGGTCAGTCCAGCAATTACTAAAGACTGCCAGGCCGTCTAGATATGCCCTGGCATTCCCTTGAATTTCGTTTAGCAGGCGGTTGACCAGACACTGGAAGGTAGCCGGTAAATTCTTCATCCCAAATGGCATGACGGAAAACTCATACAAGCCACTTGGGGTGATGAAGGCCGGGACCCTATCCCCATATCCTCATCAGAGCCTCCCTGCTTAGCCTCCCCTAGGAGATTGGGCAGAGCTCTGCTTGCCGCATCTCCCGGTGGTGGGCTACACACCTCCATCACCACCGGTACACTCGCATGATATTCTTTTAATATGTTGATGTGGTCACTCCGGTGTCTACCTAACTCCTGATCGAGAGCTACCACGTAATTTTACTCATTCACCCGCTGGATTACCGGATATGAGAAGGAGTGTCCCATTGAGTAAAGACACTGACTGGCACTGAGTTTGAAGCAGGGGAACCTGGTTCAAGTCCTGGTGTCGGCTCCTTGTGACCTTGGGCAAGTCACTCTATCTCCTTGTGCCACAGGCACCAAAAACATAGATTGTAAGCTCCATGGGACAGGGACCTGTGACTGCTAAATGTCTCTGTAAAGCGCAACGTAAAACTAGCAGCGCTATACAAGAACATGCTATTATTATATGGACCGGACCAGGAAGCTAGGAGTTTGTTCTGGCAAATTGGCATCAGAACAAGCATGCTGCCCCAGGATGAACTCTCTACTACAGGCATTTCTATCATACTAGCTCTTCTGCCTGGTCTGAGCTCCCTTGATGTTAGCCTGCACTAAGCCCATCAGATCTGACAATCGATCTCTGAGCTCCACCACATACTGGAGCATGGTCGCATCCATTGTGGTGTCTCCCCCTCCCAGCCCTCCCAGAACAGGTCAAGCGGTCCATGGACCTGGTGCCCATATAGAAGCACGAAGGGTGAGAACCCGGTAGACTCCTGTGGCACCTCCCTGTATGTGAACAGTAGGTGCTGCAGGTGTGCTTCACAGTCCCCTACTTCGGCCTCCACAAATGCCCACAGCATCTACTTCAGGGTGCCATTGAATCTCTCACACAGACCGTTGGTTTGAGGGTGATAGGAGACCATGCGGAGAGAGATCACCACGCACACAGCCAAGAGAATTTGGAGCAGCTCACTCATGAACTGTGCTCCCTCGTCAGTCAGGATATCACTAGGAAAACCTACCCTAGTAAAAATATTTATCAGTGCCTCGGCCACCTTCCGGGGGTCAATGGAGGAAATAGCTACATCCTCCTGGTACCTGGTCGCAAAGTCCACGACCGTTAAAATATATCTTTTCCCTGACCTACTGGGAATCATCAGAGGCTCGATGATGTCTATCGCTACCTGCTGAAATGTTTCCTCTATCACCGGTAGCGGCTTCAGGGGGGCCATCGCCCGATCGTCTTGCCTTCCCACTCACTGGCAGGCATCACAGGTGCGGCAGAACGCAGGTGCCTCCCGTGATACCCCCGGCCAGTAGAAACTCTGGGTCAGCTTAACTCTTGTACGGGTAACCTCCTGATGCCCTGAAAGTAGGATTGTATGTGCTAAGTGCAACAACTGTGCGCGGTACTTAGTAGGTACCAACAACTGACATTTGGCTGTCCATGGTCTGTCTGGAGCTGCCGGGGCTTTTTCCCGGTATGAGTCCACGGCACCACAGGATCTGTCCGGACGGTTCAGCAGCACACTGCCTCATGCCCTCCAAGCTCTGATCTGTCCGTAAGACATTGCAGAATGTTTGGCTCTGCTCCGGCCCACTGGCCCTAGTCACACAGTCAGGGATATCAGTTTCAGTCAAGGCAGGCTCCGCTTGACTTACCTGGTCAACCGTCTCTGGAACGTCCATGATTGGGGGTTCCAAGGCATGGGAAGTGATGGGTTCAGGATTGGGACTTGAACCGCAGCTGAGTCTGGGACAGGACCCCAGAGACTCTGGTTCCGATTCACCACAGCTACAGCATCATCTTCCTCATAGCTGCATATGAGTCGACCCAAGTCATTGCCCAACAGTACAGGAGCTTCTAAGCCGAGCAGAATGCCGACATCGCGGATGTTACATAGTTACATAGTTACATAGTAGATGAGGTTGAAAAAAGACGTACGTCCATCAAGTTCAACCTATGCTAAATTTAGACAACAGATACTTTATTCTATATCTATACTTACTTATTGATCCAGAGGAAGGCAAACAAAAAACCCCATTAAGGGGAAAAATTAATTCCTTCCTGACTCCAAGAATTGGCAATCGGATGAATCCCTGGATCAACATCCTTCCCATGTATACTTATTTGGTATATCCCTGTATACCTTTCCCATCTAAAAAGATGTCCAACCTTTTTTTGAACAAATCTATTGTATCTGCC
This sequence comes from Ascaphus truei, assembly GCF_040206685.1. Lineage (NCBI taxonomy): Eukaryota > Metazoa > Chordata > Amphibia > Anura > Ascaphidae > Ascaphus > Ascaphus truei. The sequence continues at coordinate 368,193,909 of NC_134486.1, forward strand.
ATCACAGTCTCCATGGGTAATGAATTCCACATTTTAACTGCCCTTACTGTAAAGAACCCTTTCCTTTGTTGCTGGTGAAATTTCCTTTCCTCCAACCTTAAGGGATGTCCCCGAGTCCTTTGTACTGCCCGTGGGATGAATAGTTCTTTTGAAAGCTCCTTGTATTGTCCCTGAATATATTTGTATATAGTTATCATAGCCCCTCTTAGACGCCTCTTTTCTAATGTAAATAAATCTAATTTAGCTAGCCTCTCCTCATAAGTTAGAATGTCCATCCCCTTTATTAATTTGGTGGCTCTTCTCTGCACTCGCTCTAGTTCCATAATGTCTTTTCTTAAGATTGGTGCCCAAAATTGTACTCCATATTCAAGGAGTGGTCTTACTAATGCTTTGTAAAGGGGCATAATTATGTTTACTTCCCTTCCAACCATTGCCCGTTTGATGCAAGATAAGATCTTGTTTGCCTTTCCAGCTACTTTATGACATTGGGCACTATTGCTAAGCCTGCTGTCTACAAGCACTCCTAAATCCTTCTCCATCAAGGATTCCCCCAACATATCTCCATTTAATTTGTAAGTCGCCTTTTTATTCTTGCATCCCAAATGCATAACCTTACATTTATCTGTATTAAACCTCATTTGCCATTTACCTGCCCACGTTTCCAGTCTCTCCAAGTCCTTCTGAAGAGAAATTACATCCTGCTCTGATTCTATTACCTTACACAATTTAGTATCATCAGCAAAGATGGAGACTTTGCTCTCAATCCCAACCTCAAGGTCATTAATAAACAAGTTAAAAAGCAGGGGTTCCAGTACCGATCCTTGAGGTAATCCACTCACGACTTTAGCCCAACCTGAAAAAGTTCCATTTATGACAACCCTCTGTTGTCTGTCCTTTAACCAGTTTTCAATCCAGGTGCATATATTATTACTGAGTCCAATTTTCTTTATTTTGTACACCAACCTCTTGTGTGAAACCGTATCAAAAGCCTTTGCAAAATCTAAGTAGACCACATCAACTGCATTACCCTGGTCTAAATTCCTACTTACCTCCTCAAAGAAACAAATAAGGTTAGTTTGGCATGATCTATCCTTCATAAATCCATGCTGACTATTACTAATAATTTTGTTTTCCATTAGGTATTCCTGAATATTATCCCGTATTAAACCTTCAAGTAGTTTCCCTACTATTGAAGTCAGGCTTACAGGTCTGTAATTCCCCGGGTGTGATCTAGCTCCCTTTTTAAATATAGACACCACATCTGCTTTACGCCAATCTTGTGGTACTGAGCCTGTGGAAATGGAGTCCTTGAATATTAAATATAATGGTTTGGCTATTACTGAGCTTAACTCCTTGAGAACTCTTGGATGTATGCCATCAGGGCCAGGTGCCTTATTTACTTTAATTTTTTCAAGTCGCTTATGAACTTCTTCCTCAGTTAACCAATTGGTCATTAATATGGAGGTTGTGGCTTCCTCCTGTGGCGCTACTATTGAACTTGATTCTTCCCTGGTAAACACAGAGGCAAAGAATTTGTTTAATACCTCTGCTTTTTCCTTATCACCAATAATCTGCCTACACTTCCCACACTGAAAGGGTCCTATATTTTCTTTTCTCATTTTTTTGTTATTAAGGTACTTAAAGAACTTTTTAGGGTTGACCTTACTTTCTATTGCAATCCTTTTTTCATTATCCATTTTTGCTAATTTAATTGCCCTTTTGCAATTTTTGTTACATTCCTTATAATTCTGATACGATGTCTCTGTCCCTTCTGACTTAAAGAATCAAAACGCCTTCCTCTTCTTGTCCATTTCCTCCCCAACCTGTTTATTTAGCCACATTGGTTTTGACTTATTTCTTTTATACTTATTACCCAAGGGTATACAATGATAAGTGTACTTTTCTAACAATGTTTTAAAGACTGCCGATTTATCTTCTACATTTTTCCCTGCAAAAACATCATCCCATTGTATTACTACTAGATGAGACCTCAGTTTATTAAAATCTGCCTTTCTAAAGTTTAAAGTCTTTGTTGAACCCAAGTAATCTGTTTTTTGATAATTTATTTCAAATGAGACCATGTTATGATCACTGTTACCCAAATGTTCCAGGACTTGAATATTTGTTATTACTTCTACATTGTTTGATATGACCAAATCTAGAACTGCCCCTCTCCTGGTTGGTTCCTCAATAATTTGGGTCATATAATTATCTTTAAGCACCCCCAAAAACCTGTTTCCTTTTGTTGTAACGCTAATCTCATTGCCCCAGTCTATGTCTGGATAATTAAAATCCCCCATTATGCAAACATGACTCAGTTTTGATGCCTTCTCCATTTGCAAATGTATTTTAGCTTCCTCAATCTCACAGATATTTGGTGGTTTATAGCATATTCCCACAAACATTTTCTTTATACTTTTACCTCCACTGCTAATTTCTAGCCACAAGGTCTCTACATTTTCATCATTCCCTTCATAGAAATCATCCCTTATAATAGGTTTTAGATCTGGTTTAACATATAGACATACTCCACCTCCCCTTCTATTTGTTCGATCCTTCCGAAAAAGAGAATACCCCTTTAAATTAACTGTCCAGTCATGAGTTTCATCCCACCATGTTTCAGTAATGCCTATGATATCATACTGCTCCCTTGTAGCTATTAATTCAAGCTCCCCCATTTTATCTGTTAGGCTTCTTGCATTAGCAAGCATACATTTAAGTTTTTTTTCAGCCTGTACTATTATCTTATCTGCTCCTTCCTTTCTGCTCCCACTTGGTTTAGTCTTTAGAAGTTTTCTAGTATTATCTCCATTTACTATGGGTATCTCACTGCTTGTCAAACTTGCACTTGCCCCCATTCTACCTCCATACCACCTTGTATCCTCATCTATTCCATTTAGTTAATTATCTGTTTCATTCCCCTCCCCCCTCCATCCTAGTTTAAAATCTTCTCCAACCATTTTAGCATTCTCCCCCCTAGCACAGAAGATCCCTCTTCATTGAGGTGCAATCCGTCCCTAGAATACAGATGGCACCTCTCAGAAAAGGAGTCCCAGTGCTCTAAAAACCCAAACCCCTCCTTCCTACACCACTTTCTTAGCCATGCATTAACCTCCCTGATCTCTGACAGTCTCCCTGCGGTAGCGCATGGCACTGGTAGTATTTCAGAAAATACTACCTTGGAGGTCCTTGCCTTAAGCTTTTGGCCTAGATCCCTGTAATCATTTTTTTAGGACCCTCCATCTTTCTCTAACTTTGTCATTGGTGCCAACAGGTACCAAGACTGCCGGGTCAATCCCTGCCCCCCCTACAATCTGTCTACCCGATCCGCAATGTGCCGAACCCGAGCACCCGGGAGACAACAAACTGTTTGGTTCATGCAATCCCGGCAACAGATTGCCCTATCTACCTTCCTAATAATGGAGTCCCCTACCACCACAATCTTTCTTTGCATCTGAGCATCCTGAGTCCCCACTGTGCTGGAGGAACTATTCCCCTGGCTGCTAGAGGAATTAGTCTCCCCCAGCCTTGCCATTTCTGCCCCAACATTCCCAATATCTTCACTCAACATGGCAAATCTATTGGGATGTGTCAGCTCAGAAACGACCTGCCTCTCCCTATTGCCCCTGCTTCCCCTTCTAACTGTCACCCAGCTACCTACCTGCTCCTCACTAACAGCAACTAAGCTACCTACCTGCTCCTCATTAAAAGCACCACCATCTGCACCACTAGTTGAAGCAAGGGCCTGCTCAGTGAGCTCTAATTCCCTTTCAAGATTGCCAATGTCCCTCAATATTGCAAGTTGCCTCTTCAGATCAGCAATCTCTGATTCTAAAGAGACCACCTGCTCACACTTCTCACAGCGGTATGCTCCTTGGAACAGCTGCTCCAAGTGCATATACATGTGGCAAGATGTGCATTGAGTGGCATTTTCAATCCTGCTCATTCTAGCAACTATGAAGTTTAGAAGTACTAACAGTAAACTGTACTTCAATAAACTATACCTTGTTTAACTGCTTCCTTGTTCAAACTGCTTCTGGTTCTAACTGCACACACTTTAACCAACCAGCACTTCAATCAACCACACAGATCAATCAGTACACGCAAGCTCAGGATTCGTTAGAAGCCTCTGTTTAAATAGGGACACCCACCAGGTGTGTTAGGTTATCAATTAACTAACCCCACCCACTGCAGGTGTGTTAGGCCAGCCAATTAACCAACCACACCCACTCTGCCTCAGGCAGGAGAAATGGGAAAAAAAGTTACAGGCTTCAAATTACAGCACACTTTAAAAATAGATTAACCCACTGCACACTCCCCAAAAACAGCCACCCCTGCTAGTATACCCAGTACTTCCCTTTCCTTCTGGTTCTAACTGCAGACACTTAAACCAACCAGCACTTCAATCAACCACACAGATCAATCAGTACACGCAGTACACATGTCTTGGCTGGCGCCCCAGTCCAGGAAATCACAGGTCACTTGGAGGGATTTGCTGACCATATCAGGCTGAACCAGAGTAACAGCGACACCAGATTCCAGCATACTGGTGGTCATCCAGTCCCCAATGGTCAGCGGTCGAAGGTGCTTGATCCGGACATCCGTGGGACCAAGACCAACCATGACAACCTGGGAAGCTGGTTCAACTGGAACAAAGGGGTTGATCGCTTGGTTCGCTGCGACTGGCATTGGGAACATAGGTGAGGGTGCTGGATCATCTGGGCTACCTATCCAGGTGACAGCCTGGGCTGCTGGGGTACGTTGCCCAGCCCCTGCACCCTGGTGCTGGAGAAGCTTGGGACAGTCGCGTTTCATGTGCCCAGTTTAAGGGCACCGTGGTCACCTCCGGAGATGAGGACGTGTGGCTACGAAGTAATCTGCTAGTGCAGCCGCATGCTAACCGGTTTGCGGTCGATGATCCAATCTCGTATCTCAGGCAAGCATTTTAGCATGAACTGTTCTTTGACCATCAGGTCATGGAGTGCCTTAAATGTTGTTACCTCACACCTGGCGATCCATCTTTTAGAATGGTGCTCTAGCCGGAACATGAACTTGAGTTGCGCGTCCTGGGACCCCTTGTTCAGGGCTCTGAACTGGGCCCAGTAGGTCTCTGCGGTAATAGCATACCACACCAGGAGAACCTCCTTCACAATGGGGTAGTCCTTTGCATCCTCCAGGTCCATCTCACGGTGTGCCACGGCTGCTTTGCCACGCAGCTGAGGGGCCAGGTATTTGACCCAGATACCACAGATATCCATCAATGTCCTCCGTATCCTCAAAAAATGTGGCAAAGCTGCCATACTTGATTCGGGGCCTCCGACTTCACAAGGATGATCAGGTAGATGCGTGAGCAGTCAGAAGATGGAGCAGGATGACTCGTTCAGCAGCGGGGGCCTCGCTGCCTAGATCATCCAGCGCGCACTGGATGTATGCTGGCATGTCCACCTCCACTGCAGGCGGCTCTGTCAAATCCTCCTCTGACTCCTCACCGGAGTTGGCTGGTAATTCCTGAAGTCCAGAGGGTCCTGGAACTGCTTCAGGGCTGGCCAGTGCTTCAGCTCTAACCCCTGATCGCTGCACCTCATACGCTAGCAAGTCAGCGATCAACTGTGTCTTGTTGCGGTTTCCGGTAGGTATTCCGCACTCCTCACACCGGAGTATGGTCCGGTCCTTGGTCCAGGACCGATTCTTGGCTGGCATCCTTGTAGTCTTGTCTATACATTGACTAAGCTAGAGGGACTGGTAAGGATGTGTGTCTGAGAATTGTACAATTGTAACTCTGAGTTCTGTGGTCTTCAAAATGGAGAACTCACTCAGGACAGATATTCCCTGTAGAATATTGGTGCTGAGCCTGGCAATCCCACTGCTGCCATCAGATAATAGCCTGTCACGGGAGACCAGGATTAATACCAGGGATTAATATCTCCAGACAGAACATGAGAGTTTATCAAATTAATCTATTGGAAAAGTATATCCACAACTATACAAAACACACAAACATCACACATACCAAACTGGGGGATAGCCTGCATACCTAGTTGTAGGGTCCTCCTTTCAGAGATTTCCCCTGTTTTCTCCTTGCCCAGTGCCTAAATGACTGTTTTGCAGGCCTGAGATCAGCACTGGAGTGGACGCTGCAGTTTCTCCCTGTCACCGCAACACCTATGAAACTCTCTGCAGGCTCTGTCTGCTAAGGGTCTCCCTCCCCACCTTTTCATACACATAAAACATAATATTGCAACACTCAGGGCCAGGTGCTGCCTATATGCCCAGGCCCTGATTGGTGGGTAGAACTGCAACATAAAGTTTGCAACCTACAGTAACAAGGATACAGGGAAAGGTCACAGACCAAGTTGCAACAATTCACCTGCAAACATATTAACCCCTGATTCCTGAGGTGCTGGAACCAAGAAAATACATACATATATACATAATATATAATACATAATACAATACCAATGCATTACTGACAGGTAAGGGGTATAGCAGACTTAATCTTTATTAACATCAGCCATATTTACCCATACCATCACAGATAAATCACGTTAAAAATATCCTCACAACAAAATGTTATGTAACGGTGTTTGCCCGGACCAATCTCATATTGCCCCCCCTATGTGGACACTGACCCATGTTACAAGGCATAATAGTGTGGTGCACCTGCTGGCTTACAGGACTCCTGAGTCTCCCACTTGATGGTATTATGGGGAATTGCAGCAGGACTGAAAGCAGGTCTAGCTCTTCCCTTACTCCCTAGTGAAGTAAGAGGAATAGTCTTCCACACCAATCCCTTGAGGGAGGGCCACAAACACTGCCAGAGCCCTGACAGGTTGCTGGAAATACTCACCTCACTCAGGTGGTGAGGCACACTGACTAAATTGAGGAAGTACTGCATATTATATAGATTCAGTAGGCACCACCCCTGTGTCACTGTAAGTGGACACAGAGCCTGATGTCACTTCCTTCACTGAATAATACACAGCACAGGAGGTGAGGGCAAACCCCATGATTACTCCTGGCAAACCTGCCCTTAACAGGGATTATTGCACAGGAGGAGAAAGACATGTAACCCCAAAACTACACAGGGCTACAGTTATATAGAACACAATCCAGCCATCCTTCCTGGTGAAACCTCCTTTGCCAATTTGGCATAACAATCTCTTTCTCTGACCCTCCAATTTAAGGTTATACTAACAATCCCTCCCATCAATTTCAACCATTTTTTTACAATATTACACTATTTTTCATGTGAGTGTGCGTGGCACTCTTTCTGCATTTATCCTCATACGTGGTCTTGGATCAAACCTACCCTTCTGCTGCACCCATCCAAGGACATTTTCTACATCTACGTAATATTTTGGACTCATTTCATTTTCTATTACTGTATTTGTTGTGCTCATTTCTTTGTCTTTATTCATCCCCTTGAACCAAAGGAAACCAAAACCAACTATAAACCATTGAAAAATCAACTTCATCGCTTCCCGATTGTCAGAGAAGCTTAATAATTCCACCATCGCTTCAGCCTTCACTGGTGTTATTGTTTTTAGGAACAGTTCTTCCCCAGCACATTTATTTCTTCTGAAACTGCATCTAGCTCAGTTTGTTCCCCCAGAAACTGAACACTCACTGATGAATTTGCAATTTAATCCCCACTTTCAGTAGTTGTAATTATATACCTAGAACACACCTGTTTTTCCCCCAGCTTAAAGTTCGGGGTGAATAGAACTACAAACTCTTTGACAGAAAAGAAGATGGCCTCTGATGTCATCAAAGACAACCACAGAACCATGTCCTGGCTGTCCCACCTACAATTTTATGCACAGCAGTCCACTGGTGTATCCAAGTGTGGACGGACGTTCACAGAGGTACACAATTAGGAGGCTTTATAATGTGAAATTATAGTAGGCTTTATTGTGCCTGTTCCTTTTTATCAGGAAAATTATCCAAACACAGGGGGGAAACAAAGCTTCCATTCACTTGGGAGTAATTCTAGTGAAAACACTATGCAACCAATTCACATCTCCCTAGTCAAGCATTTCTCCCCAGCCCCAAACATAGCATGAAAATAAGCAGATATAAGCAGTCTCTTAATAATGAAAGTCTTATCTGTGTATCAGCTGTAGAGTAAGCTTCTCTGCTCTCCTGGAACCGCACGGAGCGTGCACAGAAAATCAGCATCCAGGTTTAGAAGTCTTATTTGGGCCTTGTGTCTTGAAAGCAGCTCTGCTAACTTTTGGCAGAGCTCAAAACAAGTGTGTCTCCAAGTTCAGCTCAGGTGTCAGCTAAAGAGTTCTCACTTCCTGTTTCAAAAGACAGGCTTTCTAAGCCATCTAATTCAGGCAGGTGGTGTTTAGTAATTAACTACAAGAGGTTAACCACCACACTGCTGGATTAAAGACACATTACTGAACAGGGATAAGTCCCCTGTTACACCAAGTAACCCTGTCATAAACCTTATGTGCCTCTTTATTAGCTTCCGTATACTTAAAAAGACTGGTTAGGATTGTGTATGCCTTTAACCATTTCCAAAACGTTGTGGAAATCAGCACTTTATCCACTTCCCTACCCTTAACTTGCTCCTGTTTTATCCACTTTAGCTTTCTCCTCCTTATACCTGGACAAGTTAGCAAATAGACGTTTGAAGGAAGCACACAGGAATCAGGTATGTAAAAAAGCTTACTATGTATTTAATCCATTATAAGAACAGGTACAATCAGGGTGACGTTTCCGGGCACAAAGCTCTTTCCTTAGATGTAACACCTGTTATCTTACTGTGTCAAAGCAAGCTAAGCTTTTAAATACCCATAAGTCTTCAATCACTTACAAAATTCCCACCACCAGTGATCTGAAAGGGGAAGCGGTTCCATCCACCGCATCTCCTGGTTGACATCTGACATTATCGGGACCCGCAGCATCAGCCAACGTATGCGACATGATCACGTAATTTAACTAAGCAACAGAGTATACAAAATTGAAGAAAGTCAGGCTGTAGTAGCAGAATAGATAGTTTCTGCATAAATACAAGCAATTATACATTTCAGTAACATCCCAAGATGTAATTAAACAAAAATGGAAATAGTTCAAGCATCAAACCAATTTAGCAGAAACTTAGATCTATTACAGTGGTTTAATAATCTTCTTCACAGGATCAAAACGGCATTATTAATTTCTAGATGGTAATGCAAATAATGCATACAGAACTCTTTATCAGAGAACAAAAAATAAAATAAGGAAATAGCCAAATTCCTTTGGGAAATGCTTTTGAAGAGTGTTTCAAATCTTTGGGTATCAAGGGATTTCAGCTATACAGAGATTTTAGCTGTAAAAAAAATAATACAAAAAAATCATGAGATTTGATGTTACAAATGCACAATGTACAATATAGTCAATACTGTAGTTTTAAATCTTTTTTGGATGAGGAGTTCAAAGTCAGATTTAGGTTTAATCAAAACAGTGACTGTACTTACTATAATGATTGAAAAAATACTGCATTTGAGAAAGACTTGTTCAGATGTAATCAAGAATTTGTTAAATACTCTTGTCAGAGATGGAGATCACGCAGCTATGGCAATTATGAATTACACTGTTGCAGACAAGAATGCATAAAGTCAGATTTAAAAAAAAAAGAACTATACACATTTACTTTGTCAAACAGTGCCAAGAAAACATTTTTTTTTTATTTGGATGAAACACATTTAAGTGACTTTTAAAACTCTAGCAATGTAGCTGCTAAAGTGATTTGTGTTGCTAACAAATAAGAGGGGCTTCAGAGGCAGCTGTAGAGGAAGTTTTCCACAAAGTTTAACAGGGATAAATGCAGATCACATGGAAATGGCGGGGCGGATTGACAATAACCCTTTTCTAATCTAGCTGGAAAAAGCCATAACAACATTCATCAATTTCCCAAGGTGAATTGAAATTGTCCAGAGTAGAAAAGGATGACAAAGCAGATACTCCTTCAGGGACAGTAAGTAGCAATCTCTTAGATATACAGTATGGGAATATTATAATATTTAGATAAAACGTTAGTGATGTATGTAGTGATCATTGTATCCATTAAATCACGTTAAATTCTCTTGAAGTCTTTCAGTGGGATGATGAAGTAGAATTGAAGATTAAACAAACTTAACTTTAGCATTCCAACTATAGTAAACAAGTTTTTGGGGGTGCTAAAAGACAATAACATGACCCAAATTATTGAGGTACCAGGAGAGGGGCATTATTGGATTTGGTCATTGTGGCAGGGTACATGCAACCACACGTGGGTTTCTTGCAAAGGCTTATTTATTGAGCCTTAAATAATACAGCACACAATAACAAAACAGCTTCTTTTCAGCATACAAAACAGAAATTAAGTCCTGAGAAGGGCTTGCCCTTTCCCAACAAGAGCTGTTTAGATTCCAGCATAACAGTACACAGACAGTTCATCAACAATGTATTTTGAAGACAGACCTTATAGCAGTAATCCTACTTCAGCATTTCAGTACTCTCTCTGGTTCAGACAGGTTGCATGTGTGTACAGCCTGGGTTTTTTAAAGCTCCTTGATGAGGCAGCTGGGATCAGACTAATTAACCCGACCCCTCAGCTGAAAGTTAACCTCGTCACTGCTGCACTGTAGACCTAAACATAGGTCTGCCAGGCATAGGGCTGGTGACGTTTATTCACCCTGTCACAGTCATCTAAAACAATGCAGAAGTAATAACAAATATTCAGTTAGATAAGTAAATTTATCCTATGGGTAATAAATATAAGATAAACCAATCTAAACCAATGTGACTAAATAAACAGGTAGTGGAGGAAATGGAAAGGGAGAGGCAGGCAGATTCTTAAAGTCAGAATGGACGGAGGCATCATATCAGAATTATAAAGTAATATAACAAAAATTGTAAAAGGGCAATCAGATTCGTAAAAATTGAAAATTATAAAAAGGATTGCAAAAGAAAGTAAGATCAACCCTAAAAAAGTTTTTTTTAAATACCTTAATAACAAAAAAAATAGATGAGTTAAACTAGGAGCCTTTCAGTGTGAGATGGGCATGCAAATTATTGGAGAGAAATGAATTATTTTGGAAAAGGCAGCGTTATTAAATACATTTTTTGCTTTTGTTTTTACCATGAAGGAGTCAATTGCAAAAATATTGCAACAAGTGGAAACCACAACCTCTATTTTAACCAACAAATGGTTAACTGAGGAAGAAATGCTTAAGCGGCTTTATGCATTTTAAGTTAAAAAGTCACCTGACTCCTATGGCATGGTTCTTATGGAGCTAAGTTCAGTAATAGACAAACCATTACATTTAAAGCTGCAGTTCAGTCAATATCCTGCATGTGTGTTTGTTTTAATAAATCAGTTCTGTAGTAAGAAAAAATATTTTTAGCATTTTCTGTTTTAAAAAAAAACAACTTTTAAAGACCAATTTTCTTGTATTCTATTTTAACAGCCATTTGCTAAGGCACTGCCCCTTCATGTCCTGTCACAACCTCTGGCACAACCCTTTGTCAGCCCTGCCCTCTCTCTAGCACATGTCAGTGCAGGAGTGCTCATGAATATTCATGAGCTTCCACTGACAGACAAGCAGAATATAAACAGATCCCTTCACTAATTATGTCACCAAATTTCACCTATCAATACATGGAGAACGAATTGACTGGCAGCTATACAGTTCTTTAGGTAATTAGAGATTGCACACATGAAACTATTGAAGTAAAAAAAAAAATAAAAAAAAAAAAAAAAGACTGAACTGCAGCGTTAATATTCAAGGACCCCATTTCCACAGGCTCAGTACCACAAGATTGGTGTAAAGCAGATGTGATGCCTATATTTAAAAAAGGAGCTAGATCACAACCTGAGAATTACAGACCTGTAAGCCTCACATCAACCGTGGGGAAGCTACTTGAAGGTTTTGGATGGGATAATATTCAGGAATACTTATTAATTTTAGTAATGGTTAACATAATTATTAGTAATTGTCACCATGGATTTATGAAGGATAGGTCGTGCCAAACTAACCTTATTAGTTTCTTTGAAGTGGTAAGTAGGAATTTAGACCAAGATAATGCAGTTGATGTGGTTTATTTTGACATGGCAAAGGTTTTAATATGGTGCCACAATAGAAGTTAGTGCACAAAATAAAGGAAATTGTTTTGGAAAAAATATTTGCACACAGATTAAAAACTGGTTGAAGTATACAGTAGATAACAGAGTTGTCATAAATTGAACCTTTTCAGGTTGGGCTAAAGTTGTAAGTGGACTACCTCAAAGGTCGGTTCTCATACCTATACTTTATAACTTGTTTATTAATGACCTTGAGGTTAGCATAGAGAGCAAAGTCCCCATGTTTGCTGATGACACTAAATTTGTGTAAGGTAGTAAAATCAGAGCAGGATGTGATTTCTCTCTAGATGGACTTGGATAGTCTGGAAATTTTGGCAGGTAAATAGCAGATGAGGTTTAATACAAATACATGGAAGGTTATGCGATTAGGAAACAACCCACAATACGTGGCGATCCTGCAAACTGCCCAACACCCACAGTACCTGCATCCCTAGCATTACCTACTGCTGAGGCAACTACTACAGAACCTGCAGTGCCTGCAAACCCTATGCATCTCTTTCACACACAGCCCTCGCATTATCTGCAGTCGATGCTAAAGCAGCCCGCACCCATAAGCGTACCACATATGCTGGTGCTCCCCAACCATGCCCTGCTTATCCCACAGGTGTGTATGAGTTGATGGTGGTCTACTAGTCTTGCCACCTCTGGCAAGTAAGTATCAGTGTCATGGGTTTAATGTCAGTTCCATGTCAGTTAAATTTGTGTCTCTTTACATTCTGTATTCTGTAGGCGCACAGAGTACACTGCATGTTTATACGTGTAGAATTGGGTGTATTAATCCCTACACGCACCCATGCACAAACCCTACTAGCCCTCAATGGGGTCACCATGGACCGCTTATTTTGCCACGAAATTCATCATCATATCCTCCATTACCTGGGAACTTTTTCCTCCTAACAATCTCTCCTTAACACCTGCACTTTGTCTCATTATGCCCTCCCTATTACTCTTTCTGTTTGCTGTTTCCTCACTCCTAATCAGATGGCTGTTAAACCAGTTCGAGACAAAATTTGACATCACAAGTCCTATTTAAGTCCGTGACGCCTCATTTGAGCCCAAGAAGACGACGAGACAACATCGGTTGGGATCTACCATGGGGTTTTATGGATTGACAGATGAAGACAGAAGATAAAGAAGATCAAGAAATAGTGACAGATGAAGATAGAAGAAGCTGATTAAAGATAGAAGAAAGAAGATTTGGGTACCTGATACGGATCTTCATGGCGGATGGCATCGGATGCTGTTTGAGGCCTTCAAGGCACGTGAGCTTCCTGTTTCCCCGGGAGTCGGAGGGCCAACGCTTCTAATGGTAAATAATACAGTATATTGAATGTTTGAAAATGTATTTTTTTTTTACAGGTTTTTACATTGGATTTGTTTTTTTAAATTTTGGGGGGCACATTGACTGATAATATATTAATCTGTACCACATTAGGGTACAGATCAATACATTATTAGGACAATATTTGGGGGGCATTTCTGACTTTGTATTGCTGCTGTTTTTTTTCAATTTCAGTTTATTATGTGGGTGTCATTGTTTGTCAAATTAATGATTTTATTGTGATAATTAATGATGTATTGTGTTGGCTAATGCGTTGAATGGTCGTTTCTGATATTTTTGTAATTTATTTCTTTGTAGTTTAATGTTTAAATTAATTAATTACAAGTTTTACACTACTTTACTCATGACAGAGTTGTACATGGTTGAATGAGATGAAAAATATGTTTTAATTGCAAAAAGATTATTTTTCCACTTGATATCACAGAGTAGTATTTTATGTGCATTTAAACAAGCAATTTGTGATTGGCTAACAATTAATGAAATTAAGTACTGTATGGATTGATTGTACAAGTGTCCAGAGCAATACCTTTGATGAACATTTGCTTTCACTAAGAGGAAGGTAGAAGATTATTGGCCTTATAATTTTAAAGGTTTAGAAGTACTGTATATCCAGCATAACAGTTGGCAGTGACATCATCATACTATTTGTACAGATGTGACCCACATACATATATAGTTACATCGTTACATAGTTACATTGTAGATGTTCAACCTATGCTAAATGGCAGTCACTTTATCCTATATGTAGCCAGGTTTGTTTCCTTGGGTACTAAGTCTGCCCTCCCTGGCAGTAAGTCGTGGTAAGAGCAGGCCAGCCAGGAGTTATCATGGGTTTTCCCCACTCACAGTAGCTTCTTGAGTGACAGGGGAAAGCGGTGGGACTAGGCCTGTGTGTGTCCAATCATGGATTCAGATCTGATACCTACTTCCCTTGTACTTAAGGAGCTGCACTGCTAAATGTAGTCAGTGCCTCTACCCCCTTGAGAGAAGCTGGTCTACCCATAACAATTGTGCAGGGTTCTGCCAATCTGTATTCCCTCCCCTAGGGGAGTGGATGGGAGACTATACCCCTTACTCCACCAGGGAGTAAGGGAAGAGCAAGAACTGCTTCAGAGCCCTTTGGCCTGGAGTGGTGGTCCAGGGTACATCATGAGGATGAAGCCCCACAAAGTGAAGTATACTGTGTATGCTGTTGCATCTGCCAGTGTACTAAATAAAGTGATCCTGTTAAAATATATCTTGCTGCTGAGACTACAATCTATCAGGGGGAGGGGAAATAAGTTCACCTGCAGGGATTGTCCCCACATCCCTAGGACCTGCAAGAGATGGAGGCGCTTCCACCGTGAGGAAGAATCAGTTACTACCCAAGAAGCCTGTCCTGTTCTCCTCCACAACACCGCAGAATACTAAGCTCTACTGTCAGCCAGCAGGTATGCACCACACCGTGTAATGGCGAATTCTCCAAACACCATTACATATATTTGTACTTACAGTACTGTATTTTGATCCATAGGAAGACAAACAAAAACCCCAGTTAAATATCATCTAATGATATCTCATAAGAGGAAAAAAAATAATTTCGTCCTGACTCCAAATATAGGCACTTAGATTACTCCCTGGACCAACATCCTCCCCATGTGTCCTATTTTGGTATATCCCTGTATACCTTTCCATTCTAAAAAACATTCTTTTTTTGAAGATATCTATCATCACAGACTCTATAGAAGATATCTATCATCACATGGGTAATGAATTCCACATTTTAACTGACCTTACTGTAAAGAACCCTTTCCTTTGTTGTTGGTGAAATCTCCTTTCCTCCAACCTTAAGGGGTGACCGTCTCATTTGTACAGCCCTTGGGATGAAGAGTTCTTTTGAAAACTTCTTTTATAGTCATTGAATATATTTGTATACAGTAATCATATCCCTTCTTAGACGCCTCTCTTCTAATGTAAACAAATCTAATTTAGCTAGCCTCTCCTCATTAATCAGATTATCCATCCCCTTTATTAGTTTGGTGGCTCTTCTCTGCAACTCAAAGCTTACATCTTTTTGCAAGAAAATGCCTACTAATGTTGTTATTGAAGCTTAACAGCATGTAGATCAAAGCTTTCCCTTAATAAATATGTACTTACTGAAGTTTCTAATTAAATGCATACTGTAAGGGTACTTTGATTATTTTACTAATAAAGTATGACTGGCAAGCAATAAGTATAAAGGCTGCTTTACACTGTAATGATTGGTCCTATAGACATGCACTCCCTTTAGAGCCTTTCAAGTTTAAAGTACATAAAATAAAAATATTGACATTCTCAGACTAAACCATCAAACCAGCTGGTGAAAAAAAGATAATATTTGCATATAGAATTTATAAAAACGAATTTGTTTCTCATATCTCCAAATTAAATGTTAACCTTTTTTTCTTTCTCACAGCCGGTTTAATTTTTTGGAAAAGGAGAAATGGATAAGGGTACAAAAATATGAAAAGGAGGCAAGGGATGGGGGGGGGGGGGGACAACAACATATACAAGGTGGGTAAACAGGGAAACAAGTTTTACAATCATACAATTATTTAACAAAACAAGGGTTTATTGGTCTGATCTGGACTTGGAAATAACTGGGCAAGAACCATTAGGCTCCCAATTAATTTGGGAATCCTTTCTATTTCCCCTATCTTCTAAGTACCCAACTGCTGTTCTGAGGGATATTCATCAGGGAATTTCAATATACAAGGAAGCCATTTTTTTTATAGAAATCTGGTCAAAGATTTGTCTAAAATTCTGTCAGCTTTTCCATCTCCATTACATGTCTCACTTTGTTTTTAAAAACTTGGAGTGGGGGATGCGGAACTTGCTTCCAATGAAGGGCAATAGCACAGCATGCTGCTGTCAGCAAATGATCAATCAGCTTATTGATCCTAAGGGTGAAATCTGGGATAGGCTTACCAAGTATTATTATCAGTGGGTCCCTTGGGGTATAAATGTTAACCACTTGTTTAATCTAATCTCTTATATTATCCCAAAATGATACAATCATACATAAATACATAACATATAATACAATACCAATGTATTACTGACAGGTAGGGGTAATGGCAGACTTAACCTTTATTAACAGCAGCCATATTTACCCCTACCATCACAGATTTATCGTGTTAACAATCTCCTCACAACAAAATGTTATATAGTCAATAATCCAGCCATCCTTCCCAGTGAAACCTCCTTAGACAATTTGGCATAACAATATATTTCTCTGACCCTCCAATTTAAGGTTATACCCACAATCCCTCCCATCCCCTTGAACCAAGGGAATTCAAAACCAAGTATAACACCATTGAAAAATCAACTTCACCGCTTCCTGATTGTCAGAGAAGTCTAATAATTCCACCATCGCTTCAGCCTTCACTGGCGTTATTGCCTTTTGGAACAGTTCTTCCCCCAGCACATTTATTCCTTCTGAAACTGCATCTAGCTCAGTTGATTCCCCCAGAAACTGAACACTCACTGATGAATTTGCAATTTAATCCCCACTTACAGTAGTTGTAATTGTATACCTAGAAAACACCTCTTTTCCCCCCAGCTTAAAGTTCGGGGTGCATAGAACTACAAACTCTTTGACAGAAAAGAAGATGGCTTCTGTGATGTCATCAAAGACAATCACAGAACCATGTCCTGGCAATCCCACCTACTATTTTATGCACAGCAGTCCACTGGTGAAAGACCTCATTATACCGTATCCAAGTAACCCTGTCATAAACCTTATGTGCCTCTGTATTAGCGTCCGTATACTTAAAAAGAGCTGCACACTTCTATGTCTCCTTTTCACTTATTACTTATTACACTGGTTAGGATTGCATTTGCCTTTAACCATTTCCAATAAGTTGTGGAAATCAGCACTTTATCCACTTCCTTACCTTTAACTTGCCCCTTTTTGATCCTCTTTAGCTTTCACCTCCTTATACCTGGACAAGTTAGTAAATAGACGTTTGAAGGAAGCACACAGGAATCAGGTATGTAAAAAAGCTTACTATGTATTTAATCCATTATAAGAACAGGTACAATCAGGGTGACGTTTCAGGGCACAAAGCTCTTTCCTTAGATGTAACACCTGTTATCTTACTGTGTCAAAGCAAGCTAAGCATTACATGCATACATGTAGCCCTCTTTCCCTCACCCTCTGGGAGATAAGGCGTCTACGGTGTATGTGGTGCTTTACCTGTGGCTCACAGGAGGCCTGAGACTCTGCCGCTGGGAGCCTGGTGTGTACCTGATTCACTAGGTGACAGCGCCTCCATCTGCGCAGGATCCTAATTAGATGGGATAACCCCGCAAAGGAACCCACAATAATAACACACAGCATATAACAATAACCTTTACTTATGAATATATAGGCAAGCAACACTACTGGTTACAGCTACCCTTTTGCCACACAGGGACTTATCCCACCACCGTGTAAACCACACTGTGTCCACCGTACCTGACGGGGCCAACGGGTACCCAACACACTTGGTGTCCACAAATATTCAGCCCCACCCCTTATGTAAAGACAAAAAAGGAGTGCGCTCAGGACCGTGACAAAGTGATAGGTTATACATATAACACTAAGGTGAAGTCCATACTGTGATATAAATGAAAATAATAAATTAAAGTGCTGTGTTTAACCAAAATATTTAAAACCTGTTGCTAGGTAGAGGATGGAGGTATGCTGCTGTAATCCATGGACTGGCTCCACAAACTACACGTGCTAGATAGAAACAAAAGAAAAGACAGCGCAAAACCTCATGGTGTAGTATTAAAAATATTATATATAATGTTTGACAGCAAGTGAGTATCTCATGTACATCAATTCAGATTTTAGAAAGCATGGCATGTTATGGACATGTTACCAGTCTGCTACCACAACAGCACACGACAATCCGATCGATCGAGGGAGTGGATCCTTCTCTCTCACACGATTTCGTCTCAGCCAGTGTGTAGGTCGCAGGTTGCAGGTAAGTGTTGGCTTCAATCTCGAAGCGTTCTCTTCCTCGTTGGATGTGTGTATCCAGTATGCAGCAGACTACTGATGACGTCACCAGAGTTCCGTCGCATTTATAACCGGGAGGGACTGGATAGAAAAAGTCCGTGAGGAATCTAGCCTCTCGCATAGACTTCAATGTCCATAGAGATTACAATCAAAGTAACACTGGAACGCGCCTCCCGGTTATACATGCGACATAACTCTGGTGACGTCATCAGTAGTCTGCTGCATACCGGATACACACATCCAACGAGGAAGAGAACGCTTCGAGATTGAAGCCAACACCGTACCTGCAACCTGCGACCTACATACTGGCAGAGACGATATCGTGTGAGAGAGAAGGATCCACTCCCTCTATCAATCGGATTGTCTTGTGCTGTTGCGGTAGCAGACTGGTAACATGTCCATAACATGCCATGCTTTCTAAAATCTGAATTGATGTACGTGAGATACTCACTTGCTGTCAAACATTATATATAATATTTTTAATACTACACCATGAGGTTTTCCACCCCTTATGTGTGGTCAGCGCTGCCATTATGGTGTGTGTACTTGGTTGGTGCACTTTAAGGATGTAAGTACCTGCCGGGTGCTCCAGCAACCGGGCGTGCCAACTTGTAGCTGCACAGGATCCGCTGATGGTGACTGCCTCTGGGATGGATCCTCCTCCACGTGGGTGGTATCACGCAGGAGTGCCCCACATACAGACAGTCTATTTACCTTGCAATGTTATCTGGGCCCAGATCACAATCTTCAGGGTTGCGCAGCGTGGCAACTGTGTCCCTGACTAAATAGCTAAAGGGGCAGTACCCGTACCTAAGGGCCTGTCCCTAAAGCAACCACAATCTCATCCCAAGATGAGTCGGGGCCTAGCTGGGGCCTAGGGGGAAATCTGGCCTAGGGCAGAGGGTCACAGACCCCTGCACATACATCCTACCCTGTTCCTGTCCTAGCACTGACTGGCTCTGACTTCTCCAGCATGCAAAATTGTATCTCTCTCTGCAGGGGAATCTGCAAGCCCTATTGGCTGCTGTGGTATCACATGGTTAGCAGCCCCAGTGGCTCTTGGGTGTTGTAGTCCCCATGGAGCCTCTACTCTGTTGGTGCTGCGTGCGCCTAGCATGCTGCGCATGCGCAATACTCTCATGGCCATCTCACTACCTTCTGCGCATGTGTGAGTCTGGTATTGGCCGCTGCGACTTTGGGGGCTCCACCGTGCATGCACAAACCTCGCGCAAGATGGCGGAACCCTGCGGAGAGGGCCGCCGGAGCCTCCTGCGAGCCTGTCGCCACCTACACTCGCCCACAACTTCCCTCACATCAGCGGAGGTAAGGGGAAAACATAAAGAAAGCTGGGGACTGGAGGGGACCTGGCTACATACACATAAGTCTTCAATCACTTACAAAATTCCCACCACCTGTGAACTGAAAGGGGAAGCGGTTCCATCCACCGCATCTCCTGGTTGACATCTGACATTATCGTGACCCGCAGCATCAGCCGACGTGTGCGACGCAATCACGTAATGTAACTGGGCAACAGAGTATACAAAATTGAAGGAAGTCAGGCTGTAGTAACAGAATAGAGTTTCTGCATAAATACAAGCAATTATACATTTCAGTAACTTCCCAAGATCAAATTAAACAAACATAGAAATAGTTCAAGCATCAAACCAATTTAGCAGAAACTTGGATCTACAGAATTAGTTTAATAATCATCTTCACAGGATCAAAACAGCATTAATAATTTCTAGATGGTAATGCAAATAATGCATACAGAACTCTTTATCAGAGAACAAGAAAAAATAAGAAAATATCCAAATTCCTTTGGGAAGTGCTTTACCCTACACAAAATAAAGGAAATTGCTTTTGGAAAAAATATTTGCACACAGATTCAAAACTGGTTGCAGTAAAGACAACAGAGAGTTGTCATAAGTTGAACCTTTTCAGGTTGGGCTAAAGTTGTCTCAGCGATTTTGTCTGTTTATGCTAGAACCCCAGCTAGTAGTCCTAAGGTGGGCAGACTTCACTTGCAGGATAAGACATTTAACCTTACAATGCCCTACAAATTTAGGAGGCCTACAGTAGTATTACCAACCTACATTTATAAACCAATTTATAAGCTGCCATTGATATGAACAGGAAAAGGAAAAAAGATGGGAACTAATAGAAGCAAATTTAACAGACAACCTGAGATTAGCAGATACCTTTTGGCTGCCAAAAAAAGATAGGCCAAAATTAATTTACAATAGTCCCATACATAGCTGTCGGATTTGTGATACTTGAAAATTCTTATACAATTTAAGCAAAAATCCATTCTCTCTCACCCCCTTGTTTTGGGAATCCAACTTTCGCGACGGGTCATAATATAAACGGTTTTTAACTCTGGAAAAAGCAGGTTTATATTCAGTTTGCGATATTAGAGTTAGAAAATATGTCAGATCATTTAGCTCAATTCGAAACCAGTTTCAATTCCCAAATTCTGAATTTCTAGTTTTTACAATTGCAACACTTTTTAAGCCGCAAGAGAATATGACCCAATTTGAACTAATGTGTCGGGAGGGTGGCCCAGGAAAATGTATCACTACAAACCTTTACAGAATGTTATTAACTCAGAAGGGAGAAGCAAAGAATCACAAACGTTAGCATGAGAGAGGGTTTGGATCAACCCGAAGACTGGGGTGGTATATTGGAGGCAACAGCCAAGGTATCTATATGTAGGTAGCCAAAGAACATTTGTATAAAATACTACACTAATCGTACAACACACTGACTAAACTACATACCATATTCCCATCAGTATTGCTACTATGCTGGTGGAAATGTGGATAAAGGGGACCAATGTCACACATACAGATGGATTTCAATTTTTTTTATTAGATAAGCACAACGTTTCAACCAACAAGCGTGGTCTTTCTCAAGTGAAGATAGAAAATAAATCACATAATGTCCACTATTTATAGCCCCCAACCCAGGTGAAATTACTTAAAATCTTCTGGTTTCTCCCACAGGCGTCTCTCAGTCCATTGCGCATGCGCGCGCATATCCAGGTCCTCGTCGCTTCCGAGTTATGTCGTCATTTGGTCCACCCTGCCTTCCGATTGGTCCTGTCATCCCTCTGTGTTTCTGCAGTAGGAGAACTCGGCACCTCATCCAAGCGCATGCACGAGCGCACATCAGGGTCCCTCTTCCTTCACAGTGACTTCATCCCGTAATAGAGTAGTCTCCGGTTGGCCCGTCTGTCCCACGATGTTATATCATTCAATCTTCATGCCTGTTATCAAGGGGATCCATATACCAAATGTAGTCAAAATCCCTACTGATGAAGCGGCCTTTATTCGAACACATCTCGGCGCCGATTTTGAGTTCTCTACTGTTCCCCACGCAGCATGAAACGCGGCTGATCGCCCCAGGCACCCGCGCTTATCTCGGATGTTTTGTTTGAATTTCATGGATTCTGTTTCTTCGTTTGGAATAAAATGGATGAATTGTAATGTGTACAGTACTGTGCTACTGTGCTACTGTGTCAATTTCATGTTTTTAAAAGCCAGAACACTAAAATTCATTTTCTGCTCTCGCCGTGCTCGCATCTTAGTGCGGGAAGGCTGGAATTCATCCCGCGGTTTCAAATCGGGATTCCGATGTACATGACGCGTGAAGTGTTCAAATAACGTCAGCTACATCAGTAGTAGCCAAATATGGCTAATAGCGCTTTTACTCATTCAAATATGAAGTAAAATAAAACACAAATGACATTAATAAATGTTTTACTCACCCTGGTTTACTAACCCATGCAAGGATGAAGGCCGTCCTCCTCCTCTTCATCCTCACCATCATTATAGCAAGGGCCATTTAAACACCAGACACCCCTTAATCACTTTAGCGGTTAAGGTAATTACTTCTGTTTTAATAGGGTGGGGGAAGGGTGTACTGTAGTTGCCCCAGGGAGGGTGATTTGCCTATTTGTGTGTCTGGTGATTGGGGTAGAGGGATTGGGTAATGGGGGTAGTTGTCTCATAGAGGGTGGTTAGGCCTCACTGGTGGGTAGTGGGAGGGGTTAACCTATTAATTACCATAGCCATTACTACCCGCCAAGGTAATTAAGGGGTTACTGGCCAGAAGCTAGTGTTTTTATTTAAATGTTGGTGCCACAGAAGAGAAGGACAAACATAACGATGGCCTTCATCCTGGCATGGGTAAGTACAACTTTTATTTATTATAAGTGTAGCCATGCCATCTGTCGCTACTAGACTGCTTCCCTCCTGGCAGTAATCCCTGGTACAATCAGGCTGCCAGTAGTTGATATGGTGTTTTCCCCCTCCTTGGTACTGCATTTGAGTGAAAGCGGGAGGCGGTGACATCAGGCCTGGGCATGACCAATCATGAGTCAGACCTGGTTCCCTCCTCCTCACTGTACTTAAGGGCAGGTACCGTCCAAATTTAGCAGTGCCTTTCCCCACTTGAGGAAGGCAGGTCACACAGTGGAGAGGCTGATTATTAGGCCTTCTCCATTCCTCTTCCCTCCGGGGAAGAGTGAGTGTGGACCATACCTCTGCCTCTGCTAGGGAGGCAGGGAAGTGCTGGGATGGCTGCGGTGCCCTTGGCCTGTAGTGACGGTCCAGGGACCATCCTGTAGTGGTAGCTGAGAATTACTGCATCGGGCAAAAGCCTGCCTGGTTACTGAGCTGTGCAGAAGAGATAA
This sequence comes from Ascaphus truei, assembly GCF_040206685.1. Lineage (NCBI taxonomy): Eukaryota > Metazoa > Chordata > Amphibia > Anura > Ascaphidae > Ascaphus > Ascaphus truei. Next base: position 368,217,085 of record NC_134486.1, read on the forward strand.
TAAACCATTCCTGTTTTTATACCTCCTGCCTGGTGCATGACCTTACTGGAGGGAGAGGTAATAGTTCTACTGTGGGAAATCACCTTCTGTTCCTGGAGGCGCTGCACTGCTAAAGAGATATGTATGGTATGAACCCCAGAAGCCTAGTCCTGTGTCATCGGCGGACGACTCAGCCCTCGTTACCAGCAGGTATCATGCAACACATACATAGTAATAGCCAAATCTCCCACCGGGTGGGGGAAACACCGTTACATAAGGTTGCTGGCTATTGAACATTTTTGAAAATAAGATAAATGGTTGAATGTCTGATGGGACCGAACCCTCCTCTCCTTCCCATGTATCCCCTAAACCAATTGAGCCATGGACCCCCTCATCTCATTTAATTTTTTGTTTCTTGTTGACCCTACTACAAAGAGACAAGGCAAGGACGTTGGTATTGAACAGTTGATATAGATGTCTGCAACGTCATGTGAATTGCCTCTTTAACACAATGTATAAACCCTACACACTCTCCCCTATTGATTTTGTACCCTATCCCCATCCTTCCTTGATTTGATAAAACCTTTAAGACCCACCTTAAGACACACTTGCTTAAAGAAGCATATGAATAGGACTGTGGCTATTCTGAACACATGGCACATAAAGCTTGGCCCCCTGCAGATGCACTTACCAGAACTCCCTCCTACTGTCTCTGTACGTTCTCCCTACCTACCAATTAGACTGTAAGCTCCTCGGAGCAGGGACTCCTCTTCCTTAATGTCTAAAGCACTTATTCCCATGATCTGTTATTTATATTATCTGTTATTTATTGGATTACCACATGTATTACTGCTGTGAAGCGCTATGTACATTAATGGCGCTATATAAATAAAGACATACAATACAATAAAACGAATGAAAAATGAAATGTAAGTTTATTAAAAAAAAAAAAAGTACTGGGCAGGTAATTACTGTATAAAAGTGAGCTGGCTGTAAAAGAAAAGAAAACAAACTAATAGTAATATCTTCTTTGATATATCTGGTGCATATTATTTGCTCCAGTTTTGCAGTCAGGAAACTTTTGATAATTTACACTCATAAAGACAATGCGTAAGCACATTTAAGATCTACCGTACATCAATATTTATGATTGCAAAATTGTGCCCTTTTGCAATAGGTTAATCTACAAATTACTGAGCAGTGGTATGAAAAACAAAGAGCTCTGAATAGCAAAGCCAAGTGTGCTCTGCTTACGCCCAAGTCATAAGAGTTGGTTGGATAGCTAAATAAGAAAGCAACATTCTTTGAGTTAGCGTAGCTATATAAAGTGATTATTTTGTGAAATTTTTCAGAATCTTCTACGTGTTTTCTTGTTTGTAAAGTTATAGTACTGTTCTAAAGATTTACCTTACAATATGTTGAAAGTGACCAACAAATTGACAAAGTGTACACTCATGGATCCTAGCCACTGTGTTTTCAAGTAGGAAAAAGCCACAGAGGGGAGATTTTCCATGTTTTTTCTCTTTTTCCAGTCACTCCAGGATGGTGGAGTTGCACTACTTCTGTCCAACAATAGATTGTAGAAGGGTTTACCTTGTTCTCTTTTTTGATTAATCGGTATGTTCCATTTTCTCCTCTCGAATCCAGTAAGCAATTGATGAATTGTGTGAACACCTCAAAAAAACTCCAACCTATATTACATTTGTCAGGTTGCAGTGAATATACTGTAGCTAATTTGCTGTGTTTACAGAAGTACAGCTGCAGCGGCCGTTATTCAAACACTTCACGCTGTTTATACCTCGGAATACCGATGTCATGACGCGGGATGTCTTCCAATCTTACCGCCTTAAGACGCGAGTGCAGAAAATTGCATTTTAGGGTTCTGTTTTTTAAACACCTTAAATTGACACAGTAGCACAGTAGCACAGTATTGTACACATTGCAATTCATTCCTTTCATTGCACCCAAAGAAACAGAATCCATGAAATTCAAACAAAGCAATCCCGATACGCGTGGGTGCCTGGGGCGATTGGCCGCGTTCATGCTGTGTGGAGTACAGCAGCGCAGACGAAATTGGCGCTGTGATTTGTTTGAATAACGTCCGCTGCAGCTGTAGCACACATTAATGTTCCCACTGGTGTGTTGCAGTGGGACACACACATTGCGCCAGCAGGAGCAGAGATGTTTGAATTAGCCACGTGCAAAAAAAGCTAATTATTTTACCGTTGCAATGACACCTGCTACATCTGTGTATGATTTTTTTTAACTTGTTCACCTACATCAATTTTTTTTTTACGCTTGTGTCTCTTCTTATGGAGTATTTTAGAATTTCAAAATATTAAATTGTGTGGTTAGCTACATTTTGGAAATAACAGCTAATTCACAAGGAAGGAAGAGAAGCTTTCATGTGTCATTATGATAATTTTCAAGCACTGCAAATTACTTCATCACAGAATGAGTGCAACATGTAATACTAAAGGTAGAGTAATATGCCAGTTTTCAGCAATAAATATTCCCCAAGTGCATAATGTTCCTTACATAGAAATGTTGCTGTGCACCAAATAGCTCACACTAACTCTGAAAAATGTAATCTCTATGACATACATTCTTGTTATAGCTTTGCTATTTTGAGAATGACATTAAAAAGTAATGAGGATTTTTCTAGAATGTAAAGTAAAAAATCTTCTACAAAAATGTTTTAGGAGTTTGATTTCCACACCGTTGCTGTGAAATGTAAAATACCGTTGCCTTGTCAGCATTTACAATCTTAACCAAAATATATTTGTGTGTGCCCTCTATTAAAAATGATTAAATAAAGTATGTATGACTATGATCGCTCAGTTAAAATGTTCCATTCAACCAGAGCTTTAATATAAAAAAATCGTGTTTTTCATTGTGATATGTAATATTGCATTCTTGCTTTACAATGTGTCGCAGACCTCTCTCTACAGTATGTAGATCATTATTTATGTAGCGCCATCCATGTACATAGCACTGCACAGCAGTAATATATGTGTAGCCAGGACTGGTTTCTGGCTACCAGTCTGCCCCCTCCTGGCAGTAAGCCCTGTTAAGAACAGGGTGCCAGGAGTTATCATGGCTTTTCCCCACTCACAGTAGCTCTTGATTGACAGGGAAGGTGGTGCAACTAGGCCTGTGTGTGTCCAATCAGGGACTTAGACCTGGTACCTACTTGCCTTGTACTTAAGGAGCTGCAATACCAAATTTAGTCAGTGTCTCTACCTGCTTGAGAGACTGGTCTACCCACAACAATTGTGCAGGGCTCTGCCAATCTGTATTCCTTCCCCAAGGGGAGTGGGTGGGAGACGATTCCTCTTACTCCACCAGGGAGTAAGGTAAGAGTAAAGACTGCTTCAGGGCCCCTTGGTCTGGAGTGGAGGTCAAGGGTACATCCTGAGGGTGAAGCCCGAAGATGAACAGTCTGAGGCTGTGTATGCTGATCATCTGCAGTGTAACCAAATAAAGTGATCTTGTTCAAATATATCTTCCTGCCTGATACTACAATCTATCAGGGGGAGGGGAAATAAGTTCTCCTGCAGGGATTGTCTCCACATCCCTGGGGCCTGAAAGAGATGGAGGCGCTGTCACCGTGAGAAAGAATCAGTTACTACCCAAAAAGCCTGTCCTGTTCTCCCTTACAACAACGTGGGAAGCTCAGATCTACTTTGAGACAGTAGGTATGCCCCACACCGTGTAATGGAAGAATCTCCCAGAGAGGGGGGGGGGGGGGGAAACACTGCTACATATGTGATATAATAATGTAACACATAATGGGAATAAGAGCTTCAGACATAAACGTAAGATTAGGAAAAGGAGTCCCTGCCCCAGAGAACTTGCAATCTAAGTGGTAAGTAGGGAGAACTTACAGAGACAGTAGGAGGGTGTTATGGTAAGTGTGTATACAAGGGGTCAAAGTCAATGCATATGAGATGTAAATTATCAGCCAGCTACCAATATGCTTCATTAAAGAGGTGTATTTTTGAATCGGTCTACAAGGTGCAGAGAGATGGTCCTAGTCGGATATTGAGGGGAGTCAGATATTGAGGGGCACGGTATTACAGAAGTGTGGGGCTGTGAGTGAGAAAAGTTTTAGTTGGGAGAGGGCTTTAGATACAAAAGTCAGGCAGGTGTAGCAAAAAATTAAGGCTGAGATGTTAGAAGGGGGTAGAGAGTGTATAGCTTTAAAAGAGGAGGAGAATTTTGTAAGTAAGACAGAATTTAATAAGAAACCAGGAGAGAAATTTCAGTAGAAGTGATGCTGAGAAATTTAGGAGAGAGTAAAGTGATTCTAGCAGCAGCGTTTAGGATTGATTGTAGGGAAGACAGGTACAGAAAGAGTCAGGAAAGCCAGTCATTAGAAGGTAGACGGGAGAGAATGAGGGCCCGCGTTAGTGTGTTAGCAGTAAAAAAGAGAGAAGGGTGTAGCTTTGAAATATTAGGTGATAAAAAACTACAGGTTTTAACTACATTCTGAATGTGAGAGGAGAATGGGAGGAAGGAGTCAAATCTGGCACTGAGGCAACATGCTTATGATACTGGGTGTATGATAGTGCTGCCAACAGTAATGTAGAAGGGGGCAGTAGGGCCAGTCTTGGGAGTAAGTATGAGGAACTACGTCTTTGACATGTTAAGTTTTAATCGGCGTGAGGCCATCCAGGATGATCTAGCGAAGAGACATACTGTAAAGAAATTTTGGTCTGTACAGCAGGTGTATTGTCAGTAAAGTTGTGTGTCATCAGCATAGAGGGGATATTTAAAACCAAGAGATGTGATTAAATCACCTAGGGAGATTGTATACCTTAATATATTCTGAGACTGAACCATAATTGCTTTATGGAAGAAAGCTTTAAAGTCAGAGTTGAGGAAACATCCCCGCATTTTAAGGGGAAGGGATACATGAAAACATGAATTAAAAATAGTGTCAACGAACTGAATAAGCATAGCCTCAGCGAAGTCATCTTCTGAGGGAAAAATCGGAAAAGGTACAGCAATCTGCTGTATAACTGAATGTGGATCACATTGAAATGAATGCAAAAATGTTCTAGGTGGGCACTGGGATATCCTTCTAGAGGATACATATGTGAGGGAAGTTCTTCATAATAATCCAGCAATGTGAGGGAGAAGAGCTTCCACTATTCAAGATTTATTGGTCAAGAGTTATATTTGGTCTAAGTGTAAGTCTAGAAATAATTGCCTCACTGAAAAAAAAAAAAAAAAAGAGTCAGTTTCAGTTGCAAATGCTTTGCATGCTGTTACATACAGTAGTTACATAGTAGATGAGGTTAAAAAAACACATACGTCCATCTAGTTCAACCTACAGCTGCGGCCGCCTTTATCCTAATGCGGCCGTAGCTACGCAACTCTGATAACCGCAGGCAGATGCAGTATATTTTTTTTTTCCGGAATATGTTCCGGTATTTTAACACTCGTAATATTAGCATATTATTAGCGCTGTCTGCAATACTGCAATACCGTCTAAAAACTCAGGTGGGCGTTTGCGAGCTGTTGTCTTCAAAGTCTAATACTGAAGCAGTTCAACCTACGTCAGTACACAGTCTGCGTGTGCGTGTGCAGTAATTGTAAATTTGCATATTTATACATGCATGTACAGTGCTGTATGTCTCATTTGAACATTGTTGAAACGCATAGGCGTGTACTGTAACAGTATCACATTTCGGCGTATACAGCGCCCTCCCCTCGCTTGATACCGCACACACACAGGCTAATGTACTGCACTGCAGGGTATTTCAACTTCTTATCTACAGTACACCTCTCCCACACCATTCCTTTGAATGGATGACTTTCTGTCTTCCATCACATTCCTGTCATCACATTCCTGCGTGTATAACGTGCAGTGCAGTGCAGAGCCTGGTTTGATTTATTCTTCTGTGTTGAATATTAATGCTCATTGTGGGAAAAAAAGTTCAATACTGACCCAAATTTTTTTTTTTAATATTTTCTCGTCATTTTTTATTTTTATTTTCTCAACATGTGCCTGCCTAAACCATCTTGATAGTACGATATTCAATCGGTGCTGTAGCTTGTGTGATTTTTATGTATTTGGGGTTGTGGGGATCAAACTATTATGATGACCTGCCTGTTGAAAATATGTAATGTCTTTGAACTACAGTACAGCGAATCCTTCATGCAGCTTTACCCTCCTCCCCCCGCAGACACACACAAGGATCGCCCAAGGATTTCAACCTCTTATCGACACCTCTCGAAAACCAGTCATTTTCATTTGCTTGTCTTTGTGCTTTTAATCGTCCCGAGCCGAGCATCAACTCTCTGCGCCTGCGTGTAATCCTCTTTGGGAAGGTAGCTAGCTGATGATTACTGTACATGCGCCTATAACTTCACCACTGCTTGCTTGCAAAGTTCAAGAGTGACCAAAAAAATATATATTTTTTTTCTCGTCATTTTTTATTTTTATTTTTTCAACATGAACATGTGCCTGCCTAAACCATCTTGATCTTACGATATTCAATCGGTGCTGTAGCTTTTGACTGCGACACTGTGCGTTTGACTGCACATGATTGATTTGTGTGATTTTTATGTATTTGGGGGTGTGGGGATCAAATTATTATGATGACCTGAATGTTGAAAATATGTCATGTCTTTGAACTACAGTACAGCTAATCCTTCATGCAGCTTTCCCCCACTCTCCCCCCCACAGACACACACAAGGCTCGCCCAAGGATTTCAACCTCTTATCGACACCTCTCAAAAACCATTCATTTTCATAAGCTTGTCTTTGTGCTTTGTGCTTTTCAACCTCTCTCAGACCATTCGTTAATTTTCCTATTGTTGGCTTCCCTTATATTAATCTGATTATGTAACCAATTATTAAAAAGGTAACCAATTATTAAAACTGTATGTCTTCTTGAAGAATCCCCCCACACACATTCACAGTCAATTTAAAGTTCAAAGAAATAAAATCTTGATGTAATTAAATATATATTTGATTTTATTAGGAAAGAAAAATGCAAATAATCATTGAAAGAGGGGGGGTTTTGTGGGAATCATGACTGTAGATACACTATTGAAGTATGCAGAAGAGAAATAACAAAATAGTACAGCACAGTTGAAAATTGAGGGCCGGTAGATAATCATGAATAATGCACATTGATTAATAAAAACAGTAATACAAATTTTCTGTCTTGGATTTAGTGATGTCATGTTAAAGGGAATGATCCCAGCCAATCAGAATGGCTGTACTTAATTTGCCTTTAAGATGACGTCACTAAATCAAAGATGGCCGGTGTCACAAGGTATTTCAGCCAATCAGAGTGTGGAATTGGTTCCCACAATCTGATTGGCTGAAATACCATGTGACGCCGGCTTCGTCACGTCATCTTAAAGGCAATGAAGCACAGCCATTCTGATTGGCTGGCATTATTCCCTTTAAGTGACGTCATGTAAAAAAATAAAGTCGGAACATGGTTTTAACAGCCAATCAGGTGACTATTAACCATTTGGAGGCTAAATGTGATTTCACAAGCCCTATTTAAGGCTGTAACATCTCATTTGAGCCCAAGAAGACGACGAGACAACATCGGTTGGGATCTACCATGTGGCTTTTTGGATTACAACAAGAAGATAGAAGATTAAGAAGATCAAAAAATGGTTACAGAGGAAGATAGAAGAAGGTGATTAAAGAAAGAAAAAAGAAGATTTGGGTACCTGATCAGGATTTTCATGGCGGATTGCATCAGATGCTGTTGGAGGGCTTCAAGGTACATGAGCTTCCTCTTACCCCGGGAGTCGGAGGGCCACCGCTTCTAATGGTAAGTAATATATTGAATGTTTGTAAATGTCTCTTTTTACAGGTTTATTCATTGGATGTGTTTTTTGATTTTTTGTGGGGCACATTGACTGATAATATATTAATCTGTACCACTTTAGGGAACAGATTCATATATTATTATGACAATATTTGGGGGGCATTTCTCGCTTGGTATTGCTGTTGCTTTTTTTCATTTCAGTTTATTATGTGGATGTGATTGTTTGTTTTTTCATGCTTAATGCTAATGCTAAGGTTTGCGATTGGTGTTCGTTTGTAGTTAATGTTGTATTATGTTAGCTACTGCGTTTTATGGTTATTTGAGATATTGTTAGCATTTCTTTCTTTGTATTTTAATGTTGTAGTAATTAATTGTTTTGATTGGTTAGTTTTACTATTCATTTTGCGTTGGTTTAGGAATTAATTGGTTTGATTGGTTAATGGTTTAATTCATTCATTGTTGATGTTGTTATTGCTTGTATTGATTGGATTAGCTGGCTACTGTTTTTATTTAGTGAAGTGTGTTTTTTTGGAGTTTAGTTATGTTTTATTATTGTGTGTCTTGTGTATTAATGTATTGTAATTATGGTGCCCATTGAGTGCTATAGTGGCTTATCATGCCCATATTATTATTATATGGGTATGATGTACCACTATACTACTCAATGGGTACATGGTGGGTATAGTCAGTCCGGGGTGGGTGCTTAGGCTTCACGGATGGGTGAAGGGGGTATCAGCCCTAAGGATGGGTGTCTTGACCTTGCGGGTGGGTAGCGGTTGGGTTAACCCCTTTATTACCTTAGTGGTATTAACCGCTAAGGTAATGAATTGGTTAAGTCCCCCGCAACCTCCCTGCAAGGCCTAAACAGCCACTAAGGGCCAAATTCCCCTTTCACCCATCCTCGCTAGCCACAGTATGCCTGGCACTGGTGTTTAACCCCTTCATTGCCTTAGCGGTTAGCCACTAAGTTAATGAAATTGCTGTAAATGCAAATTTCCTGCATCGGATGCATGCCGGGGGGGGTTCTGGAGCTGCTATTAATGGCTATCAGCTCCGGAGACCCCCGGCATCAATCCGAGGCAGGAAAAGGGCCTGATTTTTTCTAAGTCCCGACACCTCGCAGCTCATCGAGGAATCTCCCCACCAATTTACCTTAGTTTTGAGGTGAATTGGATTTGAGGAGAAAATCACCTTTTAGGGCTGCGATAGGCCACGACAGCTGACATGCGAGTATCTGAATCTCGTGAGTTTATGATCCTCCCGAAAATGGTCGATAAGCGGCTGATCGCCGCTCAATTGGCGATTTTCTTTTGATCATAAAATTTTGCGTCGATACGGGCTGTTATCGAGCACTTATCGAGGCTTTCTGAATACGAGTAGCCATTTTGGTCGATAAGTGCTCGATAAGGGCCTTATCGAGGCTTTCTGAATGAGGCCCATAGTTTTCGATAAAATACTGATAAATTTGACCAACTGTTGCCATCTTCTCATCTGTTGCATTAATCGCGGTCCATATTAAATAAGCGTATATTATGTCGGGTTTGTGGAACACGGACCGCAGTGGTGCACTCATGTCGGGACTCGCAGGAGAATAAAACAACACCAGACACTGCGCATGTATTTTTTAATATGATAAGCCTAAATTGATACATTATTGTAACTTCTTCAGTACCAAGGTCAATTTACAATGGGCCACACGCAGGTGTTTTTTTTAAATACCTGCAAGTCGACACATTACTCAAGCGCATGCTCATTACAACTCATGAATATCTGGCGGATACGCGAAGAATTGCAACCAATTAAATCTGAGCCATTATCAATAAACACATCAATAAACACATCAACCGCGGGTGACGCCGGCATGAATGCAACATGAAGCGGCATGAACGCGGTGAAGTGCGTGGCATTCGGAAAAAAAATACCCGAAAAAAATCGGAGTAATCGGAGAATAAAAGGGGCCGCGGCTGAATGCTAAATTTAGACGACAGATATTTTATCCTATATTCGTACTTAGAGTATATTGAAGGCAAACAAAAACCCCAGTGACATACCTGTATCATTCAATGATATCTCATAAGGGGAAAAATACATTCCTTCCTGACTCGGATTAATCCCTGGATCAGCATCCTTCCCATGTATACTTATTTGGTACTGCTGCGACACACTTTATTCGAGCAAATACCCAGTATGTACCTGGCAGATACCTGGAATGCGCCGCTCCTCACCTCTGACAAGCCCCGTTGCGTTTGCCTTCCCAGCCATGGTTCATGCCTGGCTGACGGGCGGCTGATCTGTTAAATGATAATGATTAGGATTTAATAGGCTGCAATGCTTCGCGTGTCTACCAGATGGCATAAATTCATGAATTGTAATGCAGTATATATATATATACTGTGCAGTATTGCAGCCAGAGGGAATAAAATGCTTCAATCCCTGCCTAGAAAATAACGCAATGCACTCGGGCAGAAAACAGTCACAAACCTCAATACACCCGAGTATACCCGAATTCGTGGGACTAGCCGAGCTCGAATAAAGTGTGTCGCCAGTGTATATCCCTTTATACCTTTCTTTTCTAAAAAGATGCACATCCTTTTTTTTTTAACAAATCTATTGTATCTGCCATAACAGTATCAATGGGTAATGAATTTCACATTTTAACTGCCCTTACTGTAAATAACCTTTTCCTTTGTTGCTGGTGAAATCTCCTTTCCTCCAACCTTAAGGGATGGCCCCGAGTCCTTAGTACTGCCCGTGGTATGAATAGTTCTTTTGAAAGCTCCTTGTATTGTCCCTGAATATATTTGTATATAGTTATCATATCTCCTCTTAGACGCCTCTTTTCTTATGTAAATAAATCAAATTTAGCTAGCCTCTCCTCATAAGTTAGAATGTCCATCCCCTTTATTAATTTGGGGGCTCTTCTCTGCACTCTCTCTAGTTCCATAATGTCTTTTCTATGGAGTATTGACCAAAAATTGAACTCCATATTCAAGGTGTGGTCTTACTAATGCTTTGTAAAGGGGCATAATTATGTTTACTTCCCTTCCATCCATTGCCCATTTAATGCAAGATAAGATCTTGTTTGCCTTTGCAGCTAATGCATGATTTTGGGCACTATTGCTAAGCCTGCTGTCTAGCACTCCTAAATCCTTCTCCATCAAGGATTCCCCTAATTTATCCCCATTTAATTTGTAAGTCACCTGTTTATTCTTGCTTCCAAAATGCATAACCTTAAAGGCATCTGTACCAAACCTCATTTGTCATTTACCTGCCCAAGTTTCCAGTCTCTCCAAGTCCTTCTGGAGAGAAATTACATCCTGCTCTGATTCTATTACCTTACATAATTTAGTGTCATCAGCAAAGATGGAGACTTTACTCTTGATGCCAACCTCAAGGTCATTAATAAACAAGTTAAAAAGCAGCGGTCCCAGTACCGATCCCTGAGGTACTCCACTCACGACTTTAGCCCAACCTGAAAAAGTTAAATTTATGACAACCCTCTGTTGTCTATCTTTCAACCAGTTTTCAATCCAGGTGCATATATTTTATTAAGTCCAATTTGCTTTATTTTGTACTCTAACCTCTTGTGTGGAACCGTATCAAAAGCCTTTTCGAAATCTAAGTAAACCACACCAACTGCATTACCCTGGTCTAAATTCCTACTTACCTCCTCAAATAAACAAATAAGGTTAGTTTGGCATGATCTATGCTTCATAAATCCATGCTGACTATTACTAATAATTTTGTTTTCCAATAGCTATTCCTGAATATTATCCCGTATTAAACCTTCAAGGTGCGTCCCTAATATTGTAGTCAGGGTTACAGGTCTGTAATTCCCCGGTTGTGATCTAGCACTCTTTTTAAATAAACCCACCACATCTGCTTTACGCCAATCTTGTGTTACGGAGTCTGTGGAAATGGAGTTCTTGAATATTAATTTTAATGGTTTAGCTATTACTGAACTTAACTCCTTGAGAACTCTTGGATGTATGCCATCGGGGCCAGGTGCCTTATTATTATTTTTTAAAGCCACCTATGAACTTCTTCCTCGGTTAACCAATTGTTATTAATATAGAGGTTGTGGCTTCCTCCTGCAGCACTACTATCAAATTGATTCTTCCCTGGTAAACACAGAGGCAAAGAATTTGTTTAATACCTCTGCTTTTTCCTTATCTCCAATAATCTGCCTGCCCATCTCACACTGAAATGGTCCTATATTTTCTTTTCTAATTTTTTATTATTATTAAGGTACTTAAAGAACTTTTTAGGGTTGATCTTACTTTCTATTGCAATCCTTTTTTCATTATCCATTTTTGCTAATTTGATTGCTCTTTTGCATTTGTTGTTACGTTCCTTATAATTCTGATATGATGCCTCCGTCCCTTCTGACTTCAAATACCTACACTGGCGACACACTTTATCCGAGCTTGGCTAGTCCCACGAATTCGGGTATACCCGGGTGTATTGAGGTTTGTGACTGTTTTCTGCCCGAGTGCATTGAGGTATTTTCCAAGCAGGGATTGAAGCATTTTATTCCCGCTGGCTGCAATACTGCACAGTATATATATATATACTGCATTACAATTCATGAATTTATGCCATCTGGTAGACATGCGAAGCATTGCAGCCTATTAAATCCTAATCATTATCATTTAACAGATCAGCCGCCCATCAGCCAGGCATGAACCCAGGCTGGGAAGGCAAACACAATGGGGCTTGTCAGAGGTGAGGAGCGGCGCATTCCAGGTATCTGCCAGGTACATACCGGGTATTTGCTCGAATAAAGTGTGTCGGTGCAGTACAGTTAATGCTTGCCTCTTCTTTTCCATTTGCTCCCCTACCTGTTTATTTAGTCACATTGGTCTTGATTTGTTTCTTTTACACTTATTACCCAAGGGTATACAATGATAAATCTGCTTTTCTTACAATGTTTTCCACTGCAAAAACATCATCCCAATGTATTCCTTTTAGATTAGTTTATTATTATATTATATATTAAAAACTGCCTTTCTAAAGTTTAAGGTCATGGTTGAACCTAAGAATATTACTGCTATATTGTTTGATATTACCAAATCCATTATTGCCCCTCTCCTGGTTGGTTCCTCAATAATTTGGTGTCACGCTTGTGCTCCTACACACAAGCCGAGAGAAGGGAAGGGACCCGATAGCGAGGTGGGGATGCCGCAGGAGAACCGATATAGGAGTGAGTTGCTGCGCAGCTGGGGATCGGCGCACGTAGTCACGTGAGCGCGCTGCGTGCAGGAGAATGCGCGACGCATCCGGCGGTGCGGAGCCAAGCGCAGAGACATGACTAATTCAGCTGCATGTGCGCGCATGCTCTGTCAGCAGAGCGGGAATGCGCACAATCTCAGGCACCAACACAGGGGGTGAGGGTAAGCCACAAGTGAGGAGCAGGGGGAGGTAAGAGTCCAGAGCACAAGGTAACAATAGAATTGCTACTTGGAGGATGTCCAGTCTTCTTAAAGGCATAGTGACAGTAACAGAAGAGTGCGGCAAATACTAAATACAAAGTAAGGGTTCTTTAGTTTAATCCGTTGGCCAAAGTATTATGAGCCTGCTACCATGTCAAGGTAAACCCTAATCAGCAGGTCCTACACTACCCGCACAGAAACTAACCTCAGAAGTACTGTAGAATGAGTAACTGTCCCAGATTTCCAGGAATCCAAAGGAGGTAAGTAAAGGTCCCAAGGACGTCCTAGGCTGGAACAGCATGAGATGGTAGTACTAGCAGGAACCAGGGCAGGTAGCAACTGACTATTTAAAGGGCAGCGGTAGCTGATAGCAGAGAGCCAGAGAGAGGCTTACTTCCTGTCAGCAGGAAGTAGGCAGGAATCTGCCAGAAAGCAAGATGGCACCGCTTGCTTCAGAATACTTAAATACACAGGATCTTGACTCGCAGCTAGAGGGCGGCGCACGCCATACAGAGAGACATCAGATAATCTTGACTCGCCGCTAGAGGGCGGCAATCAGAAGTTCAACAGGTAAGGAGGGAACACGCCGCAGGGGGCGTGTTCCATGCATCGTCACATTTGGGTCATGTAATTGTCTTTAAGCACCCCTAAAAACATGTTTCCTTTTGCTGCAATGCTAATCTCATTTCCCCAGTCTATATCTGGAGAATTGAAATCACCAATTATGCAAACATGACCTAGTTTTGATGCCTTCTCCATTTTCAAAAGTATTTTAGCTTCCTCAATCTCACAGATATTTGGTGGTTTATAGCATAGCCCTACAAACATTTGCTTTATACTTTTACCTCCACTGCTAATTTCTATCTAAAGGTCTCTACATTTTCATAGACATCTTCCCTTATAATAGGTTTTAGATCCGGTTTAACATATAAGCATACTCCACATCCTCTTCTATTTGCCCGATCCTTCCGAAAAAGGGAATAACCCCCTAAATCAGCCTGCCCAACTCCAGTCCTCGAGGGCTGCAAACTGGCCAGGTTTTCAGGATATCCCTACTTCAGCACAGCTACTTTCAGGATATCCTGAAAACCTGGCCTGTTTGCAGCCCTCGAGGACTGGAGTTGTGCAGGCCTGCTCTAAATTAACAGCCCAGTCATGAGTTTCATCCCACCATGTTTCAGTAATGCCTATGATATCATACTGCTCACTTGTAGCTATTAATTCAAGCTCCCCAATATTATTTGTCAGGGTTCTTGCAAAAGCAAGCATGCATTTAAAGGTTTTTTTTCAGTCTGCACTATTATCTTTTCTGCTCCTTCCTGTCTGTGGGTTTAGTCTTTAGAAGTGTTCTAGTATTACCTGTATTTACTGTGGGAGTCTCGCTGCTTGCCAGACTCACACTTACCCCAATTCTACCTCCATAACCCCTTGCTATTTACACATATATTCTATTTAGTTCATTATCTGTCTAATTTCCATCCCCCTCCATTCTAGTTTAAAATTTCCTCCAACCTTTTTAACATCCTCCCCCCTAGCACAGAAGATCCCTCTTCATTGAGGTGCAATCCGTCCCTAGCATAAAGATTGCACCTCTCAGAAAAGGAGTCCCAGTGCTCTTAAAACCCAAACCCATCCTTCCTACACCACTTTCTTAGCCATGCATTAACCTCCCTCTTTTCTTTCTTGTTTTGTGCACAATCCTTTGGATTTCAGTGGGTGAATTGGATTTTGGTAAAACCAGTGTGAAAAATCCGTAGATCTGATTTTTTTCAGATTTTCCCATCTCCTACAGTATGTCTTGGGACTTTCCACAGGATCTGAAAATGGTTATAGCTACTGTATTAACACAAATTTTAAGGTATCAGGAGATGGTTGATTACTATGAGGACAATCTAAGATGAATTTATGTAAACTGCAGTATGTTTAATTTAGCTAAAAAATATATATGTAAATTCACCAAAAACATCATTCACCAAAAACATCAACTGCTATATCTTAATTAGATAGCAGCTTAATACCAACTCTTGCAAAGTTGGCACATTTTTATGAATATTCACATAAATAAACTGAGAAATATGTATTTTTGACCCTGTTATTTGACAAATAACCTTAGTTTGAACTTTTTACCAAATTTAAAAATGGTAGGAGTAATCCTATAATGTATTACACGTTTGCACATCTTTAATCGGGAACATCTGTTCCAGACGTGACTACATGCAACTGCAGCCTTATAGAAAACCACACTAAATATACTTCAAGAAAGGATAAGCTGTGGAAGGAGAGTACTCATGACCACCAAGGGCCCCTACACGTGTATATACTTTCTGCCCAAGTCTATGAGGGGAAAAAATGGGTTAATTACCTCATTAGCATTGCCTTATTACATGCACTGGCCTCCGTAATATAACCCCATAAATTTACTTAGTCTTCTAGGATCTCCTTGCGGCTAAAATACTAACATCACTATAAAGGGCAGACCCATACATAACCCTGAACATTTCTGTGTAAAAAAACTGCATTGCCAGCAATGAGGAAGACACAACCAAAACTGTAATTGGATGGGTTTGGTTTATCCTTTGTAGCCTGTAGCCATCTTGTCACCTTACAAAAATGTTTTGGTTTAAGCATACGCACCAGCAGGACACTGTTTTATTTTGTATGTACTTTATCTACAGCAATATATTTTATATTATTAAGAAATGTATAATGTATCAACTTCTTGGACCAAAAAGAACACATTTATAAATGAAAAGCTCCACAAGTTAGTCTACCGAATAATCAAACTCTCAGCTGGTCTATAAATTTAAAGCAACTTTGTGATGATGTTAAATTGAGTGCACAGCTGCAAATATAATGAATCTCTTGTTAACATAAATTTAAACACAGTAGAACTCTTATGTAAAATTGTCGATTTCATTTGGTTAGTAGTCAAAATTATGGGTTCTTACTGTATGTAGATAACATTTTTGTTCTGCATACTTGCACACACATTTTGTTTCATTTGCACAACAATAGTAAGCAAGAAGCAATTAGCATTTCATCATAATGTTGTGAAGCTGTAATATGTACATATGTTTCCCACAGCTCTTCACATTTTCCATTTTGCCATCTGCAAATTTGGTTGATCATAAAAAGTACTCTTCCAGAAATAGCAGTTAAACACTTTTCAATGTAATGCTCTGAGTGAAGATTACAGTCTAACTGTAATATAGATGTTCTGTATAAGAAATGAACGTAGAGAACTCTACCCTCTAGCCATATAGTCAAGGTGCAAAGTACTACTGTAGCTTTGTCAGGTTCACATTTTATATAAAATCATTCAGCAAAGATTGACCTTGAAATGAAAAGCATTCCTTAGAATGAATACTTTTTTTAAGATAAAAAATATAATTTAGGCCAGTTTAATAGCCTGTTTATGCAAATATATGTAGCCATGTATGCTCCTGGCTACTAATCTACACTTCCTATCACATAAGCCCTGTTACCAGTGCAGGCAGTGTTAGGGTTAATATGGAGTTTCCCCTGCAATAAGCAGCTCCCTTGAGTGACAGGGGGGGTGGGCCTACGGCCTGTGTACTGCCCTATCAGGGACTCAGACCTAAGACCCTACGGCTCAGACCTAAGTTGCTCGAGTGTTGCTAACAGGGACACTGAAAGAATCTCTCCATTCGTACTGTCAGCTTCAGTTTTTTATCACCCAGTAAACCTTTTTGAGAGCCATCTAATCATACTGTCTTTATCTAAGGGTAAGGGCGAGATATTTGTATAACCATAGATCGCACAATGTGTGTCTGATTGTACTGTATACACACTATGGGCTTTACACTGTGAAGGTCCAGGCTCTCACTTCTTTTCCCCATTGTATCACACACCTTGAGTACTTACACACCTATATAGGCTTTACACCGCAATATACTGTACATAGGTTTGTGCGATCACCACATATGGATGTCAGAATGCAGACCCCATTAATTAACCATTGGGAAACTAGAGTATATATATCTCCTTCTGTGGAGTAGCTATTGTTTCTGGAGATCACTGGAGGACTTTATAACTAAGAAACACCACATTATTGAACTTATTGATACATTGAGTTCATATAACTATCAGTCGAGTGTGTCACCCCTCCAGATAGGGTATACATTTGTGTTTTTCCCCTCAAACCTAGTAGGGTGTGCTCTAACGAGTTTACCTCCTCTATGCATATATCAGCTATATATTTGTGTGTTTTTACTATGTTGTTTTTGTCCACCACTATTTTTTTTCATATATATATATATATATATATATATATATATATATATATATATATATATAAAACGGAAATGTTTGTCTGTCAGGATGTTTGTCTGTGGGTTTGTGCGTTTTCGGATTGGTTGGTGGCTGGCCACACCTCTCGCTGTAGCCCTCACCCATTGTCTGTGGGACGGGGTTTGCGGTGATGTCAAAACAGAAAACTTCACCCGCCGGTTCTCCCCCCCACTCGGTGCTTCTCCTCCTCACCCCGCGGGCCCCTCCTCACTGCTCCGAGCAAGAGGTAATGTCCTCACTCGAGTGCCGGGGACCGGGGGGGGGGTCAATGAGCACCGGGGACCGTGGGGGGGTATGGTGTCAATGAGCATCCGGGACCGGGGGGGAGAAGGGGGGAAATGAGCGCCAGGGAATGTGGGGGTGTTGACCGGTTGCCCTCCTCACTCGGTGCTTCTCCTCACTCCAAGGGCCCCTCCTCACTGCTCCGAGCAAGAGTCCGGGGCTTGCGCCAGGGAACGGGGGGGAGGGGTCAATGCCCAACCACGGACCGGGGTGCGGGGGGGGGGGAAATTACCTCCGGGTATCGGGGGGCAGGGAAATGAGTGCCGGGACCGGCTGAGGGATGTGGGGGGGGGGGGAATGAGCACTGGGGACTGGTGGGGGGTGGGGAGGGGAAGGAGCGGCGGGGAACGGGAGGGGGGAGGTGAAGGAACACATTTTAGCCTAATTGGTAGGAGCGCAGCTACCATATATATATTTTTTCAAATGTTCTGCTACTAGTTTATATATATATTACATTTTTAACCTCCACGTCTAGTAATTATGATAGCGGCAAAATAATGTTTAAAGAAAAACAAATGAACCTAATAGACAAAACATAGAAAATTGTCAAAACCAGTAAGATTTCACATGTAGTGCATGCTCTTTAGCACGTAACAAACAAGTTGTGCTGGAAACACAGTGACAACCATTATAACACTTTAGACTAGTACTAAATAGATTTCTTCATATGTCAATCTACAATTGATCTATTTTAGATACATAGTGGAGTAGAATAGTGTAAGTTCTTCAAAGATAACAATTGAGCCTATTAAAAGTATTTCAAATCCCATTCGGTGTTTAATCTGTTAGGTATTAATGTATCGAGCGAGAAAATCCAATAAGCTTCTCTTTTATATAAAGCATTAGACCTATCTTCGCCACGTGAATGTGTTTTGACATTTTCTAATGCTACACATTTAAAAATGTTTAGACTACCAGATTGACATGTGCTAAAGTGTTTGGACACAGGATGTGTTTGGTCCTTTTTGGTTATTAACCTCATGTGTTCCAGCACTCTCTGCTTATGGCCTTGTTGTTAGACCTACATAGCGCTTGTCGCAACCACAAATGAGCATATTGTTGATCTATTTAATCATAGATAATATATGTTGAGTTGATATATATATATATATATATATATATATATATATATATATATATACATATATATATATATATATATATATATATATATATATAAAATCTCTAACGGGTATTGAGTCGCATATTGTGTGTGTGCGGGGAACCTAATGTTACCTGGTGTGGTGCTTTACCTGTTAGGCTCACAGGAGGGCTGAGGAGGGAACCTGGGGCAAGTATAATATGAATAACCCTGTACTCGGTGCAGCGCCTTCACCTGCGATGGCTCCCGCCAGAGGGGGAGTGGTTCCTCGCAGAACAATATATATTAATACACACACAGCATGTATAACAACCAATGCTTTTACTATTGTGACCGTACTCATGCATAACAATCAATAAATAAACAGGTGTCCCTCCCTTGAGGAGACACTAATTAATGCGTCTCGCAGGACGCTACTTCCACCTGCACCTCCACCGGATGATCCCACCCAGTGTCCAGTAACCCCACACAGTATTACCCCACCCTTCAAGTGAGATAGATATG
This sequence comes from Ascaphus truei, assembly GCF_040206685.1. NCBI lineage: Eukaryota > Metazoa > Chordata > Amphibia > Anura > Ascaphidae > Ascaphus > Ascaphus truei. The sequence goes on from NC_134486.1 coordinate 368,236,500, forward strand.
TGTGACTGCGCAGCCACTATGTCCCGTGTGAATGTGATATGACTCGTTGGTGCACTTGTTGATTGTTACCTGCCAGGCACTCCGGTGCCCGGGCCTGCCAAGGAACTTCACAAAGGATCCTGATGTCGGTTGAATGCAGGAACTACCATCCGGGGCGATCCCACCCGGATGGCTGCTGCAGCGACCGCGAAGGTCTGAGCCCAAACCTCTGGATGGACGTGCGGCGTCCGCTGTGTCCCTAACTGGCTCTGGATAGTAAGTGACAGGGTCCCTAACCTGGGGCCTGTCTCTGACACAACTCACTCTACTAGGTGGCTCAGGGCTATCTGGGGCCTTGGGGGCCCTATTGGCTCCCTGGGGTCACGTGGGGCGGTCCTGGGGCTCATGGGAGATGTAGTCCCTTCTGTGAGCCCTCCCCTGATTGGCTGCCTCTCGCGCGCTGTCACTACACATGCGCAATGTCCCTGGCTGCCTGCCGCATGCGGGGACTCACTGCACATGCGCGAACACATAGGGAATGGCGGCGCCCTGCCGCCCTGCTTTGGGAGCGCCGGGAGCCCTTGCAACGCGATCGCGGCCCTGCGCTTCCCCAGCAACCCCCTTGAAGCCAGGTTCTCACCGCTCCCACTCTTGTGATCGGCCGACGGGACCGCCATTGGGCTCGGCGGCCCCCGCGATCGCGCGCAAGGTGAGGGGGGGCTTGATTGGCAGGGGGGACCTGACTACATCTATATATATATATATATATATATATATATATATATATATATATATATATATATATATATATATATATATGGAACACACAATAGATGCCGCAATCAAATCACCCTTGTATGATTAAATAATCAGTTAACCAGAGGTCAAGGTAAAAGGTAACCCTCTGGTGGTGCTACCAACCCAAAAGAATAATATGACTAAAAGGGAGGGAGAGTAGGGTCAAAAAGGTGCACTCAGATGCTGAATTATGAAAAATAGAAATGGACTTTATTAACAAAGAGTATAAAAAACACAAAAGACAGACCCACACAAATCACATGTCAGATCGCTATGCGACACAATGTAAGAACACCAAAGAGGTACAATTGGTCTGATAACAGCCAAAGCAAGGTGACAATATATCATTACAAATATAACATAACAGAACTAGGGGAAAAATAGTTCTCCCCAAGTAATGTTTACTGAGATCGGCCGATCCAGAACAAGAGTAGCAATAAATATAGATGGTAAGTAGATACAGACCACAAGAAAATAATTAAATATATATTATAGTAAATATACATAGACCTCTTAATGATGATGAGAGATGGTTAGGCACATAGCTAGAAATGCATAAAGTTGTGACCCTTAAATGTGCTGTAGATCAGCTGAATAAAGTGATGCCTAAATTGAGCTGCACATGTAAAATGAATATATATATATACTTATTAAGGTTATGGTGGGTAATGCCAGCAACCAACCTCACACTGATGATACCCATCAAGGTTGAAACATGTCTGTCTGTTAGTGGGTTTACTGGCTTTGCATCTCCCAAGCCCTTGCTTCAAAGCTGTGTCTAAAGCAGCATGCATTGGCTAAGGGTTGTTCATGTAATGTGAGCTTGAGATAAAAGGTGGCACTGTGTGCTCATTTGCATGTCATTTCCCAGAATCCCTTGCTGCAGTGGAAGTGCTGTGTGCTGGTCGATAATGGTGAAAGACAGGGTTGCAGACCTCTCTAAGACATGCGAATGAATATGCAGTAATATTTACAGTTGCTATATATATATATATATATACTGTATATACTGATGCAGCAGCCGTTATTCGAACACTTCACGCGTCATGTACATCGGAATCCCGATTTGAAACAGCGCGATGAGTTCCAGCCTCACCGCACTAATATGAGATCGTGACGAGTGCACAAAAACGAATTTTAGTGTTCTTGCTATTAAAAACATGACATTAACACAGTAGCACAGTACTGTACACATTACAATTCATCCATTTTATTGCAAACGAAGAAACATAATCCATGAAATTCAAACAAAACATCCGCGATAAACGCGGGTGCCTGGGGCGATTGGCCGCGTACATGCTGCGTGGGGAACAGCAGAGAACACAAAATCGACGCCGACATGTGTTCGAATAACGGCCGCTGCATCAGTAGGTATGGCTGACAATTTAGTTTTTAGATTATTTGCTTTTCTGAAATATATTTCTGGTTTTTCTTTCAGAAATCCTTTCAAGATGTCATCCTTTAGTTTTTGATGCACAGGCACAAGAACTAAAACAGAAGTTTGTTGACCGCCAATACAATAAATATCAGTTAGACAATGCCATAGAGACAGTAAAAGCAATGACCAGGTCAGATTTATTGGAATACAAACCAAAAGAAAAAACCAATAACAAAACAGACACTGTTGCATTTATTACAAAGTATAGTTCATTGGCACCACAGATCATTAAAACATTTGACAAACACTTGGGGTCTTTTGAGACAAGATGACATCTTGAAAGGATTTCTGAAAGAAAAACCAGAAATATATATCAGAAAAGCAAATAATCTAAAAACTAAATTGTCACCAAGTTGCCCTTTCAGTAGAAATACACAGAATACAAGAGACATAATTAAAGGATACTTTCCATGTGCTAAGTGCACAGCATGTCAACATAGTATTAAGACTCAAAAGTTCTCTTCTAATATCACACACAAAGAATATCCTATCAGAACATTAATAAATTGCCATAGCCAATTTGTAATATATCTGCTGGAATGTCCGTGTGGTCTACAATATGTGGGCCGCACGGGCAGAACATTACAAAGAAGACTTGGAGAGCACATATATAATATCATGAGAGGCTTTGAGGCTCATAATGTTTCTCTCCACTTCAAATTAATACACGCACAAAGTCCAGCAGGACTGAAGTGTCATGCCATAGAATGTCCCACATTCTGTAAAAGGGGGGGCGATAAAATAAACATTATTTCCAGAAGGGAATCCTATTGGATTTTCGAATTAAAAACGCTCAGCCCCCATGGTTTAAATGTTGAATTCGATCTGTCAGCCTTCCTTAAATAGGGATCAATATATCAATTGATTAGCTAGATGCCCTTGTCCTTGTCTGCCGGCAATATCAGCCATTGTGTGTTAACTTGCCCAGCACTAACAATATTTTTATTTAATTTTATTCACCAATTTTACTTAACAAATTTATTACCACAACTAAATTAAGATATATTACAAATCTAGCTTCACAATCACATGTATATTTCATTATGATTTTTATTAATCGCGGTTTTTAATTTAATTTTAATTTTGTTTATAAAAACAAATTATTATTGTTTTATAAAAAAATTAATAATAGTAAAACACTATTTCACGATGCCACATTAAATACTGATATTGTAATATCACCCAAATTATGTTTAATTTGCGCATTTGTGTTCTCCTCGAAATGTGTCTCTCTAAACAAATAGTTTTTCAAAAATTAGCTTACTACATTTACACAAGTGCTTGTTGACCATCAAGTCTCTGGTGTTAAGATACCCAATTACTGTAGGTTTAAGTATTCCATTACTTTCAGTATATGCAAATCTGTGTGTCTTTTTGCATATGCTCCATATTGTAATTCTATCAGTGCTGACATTAGGGACATACAGTACAGTTCTTTATAAGGAAGGAGTATTCATCACTTTTAATATTTTCTTATAAACTTCCTTTTGCACATTAATTTTCCTAAATCAATTTTCATTAATTAAATAACTAATGAATTAAGTCCTATCACGAACACATGTCCCTGTGTCTAAGTATGGATGGGAGTAGTATACACAAAGTTTAATGATTATATAATTGTTGTAATATTGTATATTGTATATGTATATAACATTTAATAATATTTGTGTCTAATATTTGTGTTTAGTTTTGCGCTTCATCTGTCAATGTGATTCAAAATTCTATGTTTCATGCCATCTGTATAAAAGCTGTTTAATGTATTACAATTGATTTATATATGTATTCCCACAACGGAGGACTTTAATTAGGGTGTATCCAAAAGACAATTACATCAATTACATTAACTATCCCAATTGAACTATCTGGGGTATAAAAAGAAGCATAATCCCATGTAGCAACCATCCCTGACGAAGAAACCCATCAATAGGAGTTTCGAAACGCGTTGGAAAGGTTTTTGGCCACTCAGGGACACCGTAGCAGTGAAATCCAGGCGGTGACGTCATCAGAGGAGACGATCGAGCGAACTCTGGTGGCAAGTAATCCACGAGTCCACGAGTATTGCAGCCGGTCCCCCCGTATCAACAGACGGACGTACCCCACGGCGAGCGGTGTCTTCTGGAGTTAAAGACCCTAAACCCTTGCACATGTCCTACTCATGTCCGGTGAGTAGGATTTCAATTTTACCACGGCGGAGCAGCATATCTTCCATAAGCACAAGCGCTTGGAAGTTTTACATTTCTTATCTGATTGATCAACTGTTTTATTAATTGTTTCATACTCATTGTCATAAATTGTTTTATTTAATAAATGCTCTCAATTTGTACATCATAGCATGTCCCTGGGTAATACACTATTGCAGTGTTTTTTGCCTTTCTTTCCTTCTTTTTTTCTTGTCTTCCTTTTCTGAGGTTTTCAGCTCAAAGAAAAGAACTGCAGTGTCTCCCTGTAGCTCTTCCTGTCCCGCCTCCGTTCCTATTTGGACCTTCCTGCTTTATCTAGCTCCTCTCTGCTCTCAGTCTTTGCTCGACCTAGTCTCTGTATGGAAGTACTTCGGGATTCTCTCAGTGTTTTCACATGTTCTGACGCGGCTTGTACGACTACCCCCTCTGGCTCTCGATCTCGGCACTCCTTGGACAACGCTCACTCTGGTAACCCCTTGAACACAGCTTGGACTACGACCTATCTCCGCTCTCCACTCCCTGACCTCGGCAAAGCATTCTTCACGCTATCTCTACAAACGGTACCGGCAAGTATTGTCTACCTTACTACACCTGGCCTGGCAACACTTTATACCACACTCCGCACACGCTCCCTTTGCTGCGGGTGCATGTATTACCACTTTCCCCTTCAGCTCAGGGGACGGGTCTGGTCTGCGGGCAGCACCGGCATAACAGTGGCATCTGATGGGAGAGATGTGTAGGGTGCTGTGGTCCTTTAAGGAAGCCACCACTATTGTCAGCAGTGATGAAGCTTAGCTTGTTGGGTCTATTAATATATGTATGTCCTGCTCCATCTCTGAGTAATCCACGGGTGTAAGTGGAGAGCACTCAAATTATTTTCACAAATTTGGGGGAGAGGGATAGGGAGAGGGAGAGAATAAATAAGTTTTGCCTGTTGTATGTAGAGTATAACAAGCGTTCCTTAAAATAAATTAGGGAGACATGCCTGTGTTAAAAAAAGAACACCTGAGGTGCCTGGCTGGGAGATGTTTTGATGGCTATGCCAACTATTGTATTGTATGTCTTTATTTATATAGCGCCATTAATGTACAAAGCGCTTCACAGTAGTAATACATGTGGTAATCAAAAATAACAGATAATATAAATAACAGAGCATGGGAATAAGTGCTTCAGACATAAAAGTAACATTAAGGAAGAGGAGTCCCTGCCCCGAGGAGCTTACAGTCTAATTGGTAGGTAGGGAGAACGTACAGAGACAGTAGGAGGGAGTTCTGGTAAGTGCGTCTTCAGGGGGCCAAGCTTTATGTATCATGTGTTCAGAATATCCACAGTGCTATTCATATGCTTCTTTAAGCAAGTGTGTCTTAAGGTGGGTCTTAAAGGTGGCTAGAGAGGGTGCTAGTCGGGTACTGAGGGGAAGGGTATTCCAGAGGTGTGGGGCAGTCAGTGAAAAAGGTTTAAGGCGGCAGAGGGCTTTAGATACAAAGGGGGTAGAAAGGAGAGCCTCCTTGAGAAGAACGCAAGAGTCTGGATGGTGCATAACGAGAAATTAGGGCTGAGATGTAAGGAGGGGCAGAAGAGTGTAAAGCTTTAAAAGTGAGGAGAAGAATGGAGTGTGAGATGCGGGATTTGATCGGAGGCCAGGAGAGTGATTTCATGAGGGGAGATGCTGAGACAATATTTAAATGAGTCCCATACCGAACCTCCCAAAAGGATTTCAATGGCAACTATATAGCGTTGATAAGCCTAAAGTACCAACCTAATGAGTGGAATGGTATCAGACCCAACAGGGATAGAACCCACAACCACTGATTAAACCCACATATAATGATTGACTGCTACCGTACAACAGCCGCCAATGTAACATCTTGGTTGTCAAATTTGACACATGACTTGTGACATGACATGGCAGTACTTTACACAGATAATAATCTATCTGATTTGAACACACAGTCAGTGACATAAAGAGCGAATATCATCAAAATCCAATATAATCCTTCATGATGAACCTGATGCAAGATATTCACGGGACACCAGAGCTTAACCAAGGGATCAAGGCAGAATGAGATCAAGGCACCAAACAGGACAAAGCAGTTCAATTAAGATTTTTAATTCAAGCCGGCAAGCACAACACAAAAAACACAATCAGAGCTGTACTGACTAAAACAGGGGCATATGGGGGGATCCAAGCTGGCTTGGTGCTGAGTTCCACATGGAAGGCTTAAACAGGATTTGCTTCCGAACTCTGTAGAGTTAGGGACCCTACAGACCTCTCTGGTACAATTTGCAGCAGAGCACTTTCAAATCTGCCGCTTAAATTCCTGCTCTCCACTTCTACAGGAGCACACAGTCCCGTAATACAAAGCATTTTCAAATATCCCAGCCTCATTTTCAGATGTCTCCAGCACAGCCTCGGAGCACACTCTTTAGTTCACCTCTACATCAGAATCAGAATGAACTGTGGAGAGCTGATTGGGTTCCTCTTATCCAGTTTCCTGCTGACATAGGAAAGCATGGTGACCAATCGCCGCGTAGATGCTGCTCATGGACAAATCAGGAGGTGAGGTCTCTCCGGCATCGGCCAATAAGGGCTGGGGGCAGGGCTGAGAGTTTAAGGGCTGTGAAGGGAAGTATAAATGGACCAATGGGAACAGCGCCTGCCAGAGGGACTTGGCAATGGCTTCCACCTGGCTGACAGGATATCCCCTGGTGGAGTGGCACAGCTCTGGCTCAGGAGGCAACCATTTGCTCCGCTTTTAGGGTGGATGCCCCCGTAGCCTGATCTCCGCCCCTGGACACTTTTTTCTTTGTCCCCTGAACCTCTTCTACCCCTCCAGTCCTAGAAGCAGCAATTTTCTCTGGACATGCGGGCTGCACAAAGGGTTTCTCAGCCCTGCATGTCCAGAGACTCTGGCTCTGCTTTATTATTACACAAATCACATTTTTATACTTTAATAAATTTACGCAACAGGAACAAAAGAATTACAGAACAGGATATGCATGGAGCTACATAGCACATTAAAGCTGGGTAGCTTTGGGGTCTTGTGGCCAGATGAGCCCCAGGGAAGGATGGCAGGACCAGGGCCTGGTCTTAACCTTTATTATACTGGACCCTGGGCCCCCTGGGCCCCTTTCCACCACACAGACGCCTACATAAAATGATTTAAACAAGATAACAAATATACGGCTGTCCACAACAAAAAATTGGCAAATCAGTGCTCATTATTACTGGCAGCCCGGATATATGATTCATATTCATAATTATTGATAATAACTTAAAATCATGTTGTTTTTATGATTTAAATTTAACATTGGTTTAACTTGTTTTTTTCTTCTTTGGTTTTAACATAATCGATGACTAATACTACTACTACAGTGTCTTTGTAATACATTAACTAACTAGTAGTAGTCACATTTATAAAATATGTCTTTGATTAATGTTAACAACAAAGCAATGTTTCTAGCACTCAAAGGGGTTAAATAAGTACAATAAGTAAAAAAGACTGACATTTGAAGAAGAAATATATTTACTGAATTCAAAAACTTAGGGTATACACAGAAGCATGTGCAATGTCACATTTCACACAAGTCTACTGACAAATATTTATCTAATGTGAGGGTGAATAAAGTCCCACTAGAACTGGGAGAATAAGAACAATTCTATGTAATAAACTGGGAGCAAGGTGGGGGGTGGGGGGAGGGGGGAGAGAACAAGAAAACTAGGGGAGCAATAGGAGAGTGTAAAAATTAAATAAGGGAGATTTCATTTGTACTCTCTTCTATTGCTCTCCAAGCTAACACAACCTGTTTCTCTGACACAGGCGGTTCCTGCAGCATTTTCACAGCCATATGGCTACTCTGATGGCTGAACCAGCTGGAAAATCCACTGGTACTGTATGTTGACTGCTGCCCTTGCTCTTCTTCCCTCACTTCCAACTGAGCCTGAGGAAAAAATCCTTCTCAGTCTTACAGGAAGGGCACTATCCTATCCTGGATGCCACAACTCATTATTAAAAAGAAAATATGAATATATATATATATATATATATATATATATATATATATTATATATACATATATGAACACAAAAAAGACAGAAATCCCCCCAAAAAAGCACTCTGATCACGAAAAATATAAATATGAATGCAAAAGAGTTTATTAATCATGGACAAAAAAAACACATGAAACCTACTAAAATTGACATACATTCAAAAACAATACCAGACGGGGAAAACACAGTCTAACTCAAATCCCCCAAATATGCTAAATGTACAAAAAGCCTCAAAACAGGATGCCCAGGTGACAAAAATAAAAGGGCAGAGGAGGATGATCTGAACAAACACAGAGGGAATCAAAAGATCCCACTGAATTTGATGACCGGCCGGTCCCAAACAAGATCCCATAAACAATGTATTAGATTAGTTTGAGTATAATCTTATAAACAAACACAATGAAAATGTATAAGCTGTTATTGTAATTTATGGGACTCAACCATGCATTAGCAGTGTTTGCAGCAACCTTTTACTCATTTTATATATCTCCAATGATTGACCTGAGTATAAGCAGTATATTCTTTATTAATATTGCTATTACATTGTCATAAGTTTAACTAGGAATCCAAGTGTTTAGCACTGGTTACTTTATTGACAATACATGTAAACAGGCATAAGCACTGGAGGGGTTAATGTTTTTAATTTAAATGTTCCCGTTTTCGCGGGCTTTTCTGTATATAAGCAGGCAGCTTCCGCTTCTCCCCACTCCAAGACGAAGCCCTATTCCTAAGGGTGAAACGCGTTGAGGGGGAGAATGCGGTGCTAGCCCTTGTGTGTTCCATGAATAAAGTTTTTTGAAGATCCCAGCAGCCTCTCTGAGTCAGACATGCGCAGTTGCGCCGGAATCCGCCATTGTTTCCAGTGACTACAGAATCTAGTTATGAACAGACAAAATGGATGCTTAACACAAGTGCAGATTCTGGCCTGACCTACTGGTCCTAACTGTTACGCCGGTGCTGCCCGCAGACCAGACCCGTCCCCTGAGCTGAAGGGGGAAGTGGTAATACACGCACCCGCAGCAAAGGGAGCGTGTCCGGAGTGTGGTATGAAGCGTTGCCAGGCCAGGTGTAGTAAGGTAGACAATACTTGCCGGTACCGGTAGTAGAGGAGGAGTAGTTATTGCCATTGCCAAGATCAGGGATTGGAGAGTTGAGGATGGTCGAAGGTATAAGCCGTGTTACAGGGATGCCAGAAGTCACGAAGTCCAAGTAGAGCCGAAGTCGAGAGCCAGAGGGGGTAGTCGTCCAATCCGCGTCAATACCTGAGGAGTCACTGAGAGAGTAGTCAAATGCTTCCATACAGAACTACACTGGCGACACACTTTATTCGAGCTCGGCTAGTCCCACGAATTCGGGTATACCCGGGTGTATTGAGGTTTGTGACTGTTTTCTGCCCGAGTGCATTGGGTTATTTTCCAGGCAGGGATTGAAGCATTTTATTCCCACTGGCTGCAATACTGCACAGTATATATATATATACTGCATTACAATTCATGTATTGATGCCATCTGGTAGACAAGCGAAGCATTGCAGCCTATTAAATCCTAATCATTATCATTTAACAGATCAGCCGCCCGTCAGCCAGGCATGAACCCAGGCTGGGAAGGCAAACGCAACGGGGCTTGTCAGAGGTGAGGAGCGGCGCATTCCAGGTACTGCACCGACACACTTTATTCGAGCAAATACCCGGTATGTACCTGGCAGATACCTGGAATGCGCCACTCCTCACCTCTGACAAGCCCCGTTGCATTTGCCTTCCCAGCCTGGGTTCATGCCTGGCTGATGGGCGGCTGATCTGTTAAATGATAATGATTAGGATTTAATAGGCTGCAATGCTTCGCGTGTCTACCAGATGGCATAAATTCATGAATTGTAATGCAGTATATATATATATACTGTGCAGTATTGCAGCCAGCGGGAATAAAATGCTTCAATCCCTGCTTGGAAAATAACTCAATGCACTCGGGCAGAAAACAGTCACAAACCTCAATACACCCGGGTATACCCGAATTCGTGGGACTAGCCAAGCTCGAATAAAGTGTGTCGCCAGTGTATCTGCCAGGTACATACTGGGTATTTGCTCGAATAAAGTGTGTCGGTGCAGTATGTCGAGCGACGAGTGATGGGAAGCAAAGGCATAATAAAGCTGGCAGGCCAATGGGAAAAGGGGGCAGGCCTGAAGGACTGCAAGGAGTCCTCCCTAATAGGAGGGAGGTGTTACAGCCCAGCTGAGTGTAATCATTGATATGCATGGAACTGTCTGATGCTTGGGAGCGACGCCTCACTGCAGGAGCAGTGGTTAAAAGTGCTCTGTTAGGCGTGTGCTCTGTAAGCTGGGAATGCATGCACATAACGTCTGGGGCTGGCGTGCGAGTAGGTGTGCGTGCAGGAGGGTGTGGGCGCGCCCGGCGCTGAGCAGAGGAATCGCCGAGGGGAGTGATCCCGCGACGGCGGCAGGGGCGAGGAGCCGTGGAGGCCGGTAAGGCAGGATTGTTTTGTGTGTCCAGGGGCTCCCTGCGGAGAGGGAGTGCTCTGTGTGGGAAGCGAGGAGAACGCCGATTCCTGACAGTACCCCTCTTCAGGAACGGCCTCAGGACGGTCCAAGAACGGTTTCTCTGGAAACTTTTTCCTGAAGGACTTAAGAAGGGCCGGGGCATGAATGTCCTGTGAAGGTACCCAGGATCTCTTTTCAGGGCCAAAGCCCTTCCACTGCACCAAGAACTGGAGCTGACCCCTGAATAGGCGAGAATCCAAAAGAGAGTGAACTTCGTATTCCTCGTTATTTTGTACAGTAATGGGATCCGGTTTACGAGTCTGATCCGGAAAGAAGTGACTGGAGATAAATGGTTTTAAGAGGGACACATGAAAGACATTGGGAATCTTCATACTGGGTGGTAGTTGGAGCCGGAATGCCACAGGATTGATTTGTTCACAAATAGGGAAGGGTCCCAGGAACTTAGGTGCCAGTTTAGGAGATGGTACCTTAAGGTGGATATTCCTAGAGGAGAGCCATACCAAATCCCCTGGTTTGTAATTGGGCGCCAAACAACGACGACGATCGGCCTGTAATTTCGATCTGCGTGAGGAGTTGAGAAGGGTAGACTGAATCCTGGACCATGTGGTTTGGAGGGAAGAAATGCGTTCATCTACGGCTGGTACTCCAGAAGGAATGTTGGGGATGGGAAGACAGGGAGGGTGGAACCCATAATTTATAAAGAAGGGTGACTCCCGGATGGACTCGTTTTTTGCAGAATTGACGGCATACTCTGCCCGAGAGAGGAGTTGAGCCCAATCATCCTGGAAATCGGATATAAAACATCTCAGGTACTTCTCCAGGGATTGATTGATTCTCTCCGTTTGTCCATTGGACTGAGGATGATAGGCGGAAGAGAAGGAAGAAGAGATGCCCAATCTCTTCGTGAAAGCTCTCCAAAATTTGGAAACGAACTGAGAACCTCTGTCAGAAACAATGGACGAAGGGATCCCATGAATCCGGAAAATCTGCTCCGTAAAGATATCAGCAAGGGCGGGGGAGGTGGGTAATCCTTTAAGTGGAATGAAATGGGACATCTTTGAGAACCTGTCCACGACCACCAAGATAGTGTCCATTCCTCTGGACCTGGGCAACTCCACGATGAAGTCCATAGAAATGTGGGACCAGGGGCGGTCGGGAACTTGAAGGGGTAACAGAAAACCCTGAGGCTTTTGACGGAGAGTCTTGCTTTGAGCGTGCGTGGGGCATGCGCGGGTAAACTCCAGAATATCTTGAGACATCCTTGGCCACCAGAAATTCTGACAAATGAGATCAGTAGTCTTCTTAAAACCTGGACGACCTGCAGATTTAGAGGAGTGACCCCAAGACAGGACCTCTGGAACAAATTTGGATGGTACAAAGAGTTTGTTGTCGGGAACGACCAAGTCCTTGGGAATGCGTCTCTGGGAGTGCAAAATCTTGTCAAGATTCTTGAAAGTAGATGTGGCGAGAATCCTCTCATGTGGAAGGATAGTCTCCAACGATTCCTCTGGCCTCTCTTCAGAAGAATGTATACGGGAGAGTGCGTCTGCCTTTACGTTCTTGGTCCCGGGGATATAGGATAGGTGAAAATCGAATCGAGAAAAAAAAAGAGCCCAACGAGCCTGTCGTGGACAAAGGCGTCGAGCGTTCTCTATGTAAAGAAGGTTCTTGTGGTCCGTGAGAATAGTAAACGGCTCTTTTGACCCCTCCAGCAGGTGTCTCCACTCTTGAAGAGCCATCTTCACGGCCAGAAGTTCCCTGTTACCCACGTCATAGTTCCTCTTGGCAGACGAGAATTTCTTGGAAAAATATGTACAGGGATGTAACTTATCTTGGGGCGTGGGTCTCGGGGAAAGAACGGCACCAGCGCCGCAATCAGAAGCGTCGACCTCCAGGACGAAGGGAAGTTCGATGTTGGGATGACGGAGAATAGGTACGGATATAAAGGTTTCCTTGAGTGTCTTGAAGGCGGAGATGGCCTCGGATGACCAATCAGAAGGATCAGCTCCTTTTTTGGTGAGCGTAGTGAGGGGTGCCACAATGGTGGAAAAACTCCGTATAAACTTACGATAGTAATTAGCGAACCCTAAAAAACGTTGTATGGCCTTGAGAGAGTTGGGTCTTCGCCATTCAGTGACTGCTTGAAGTTTACCAGAGTCCATCATAAACCCCTCATCGGAAATGATATACCCCAGGAACGGAGTAGAGGTCTGATGAAAGGTGTACTTCTCCAGTTTGGCGTACAAATGGTGTTCATGGAGATGGGAAAGGACGTAGGAGGTGTGGCGTATATGGTCCTGGAGATCTTTGGAAAAAATCAGGATATCATCCAAGTAAACAATAACAAAAATATTGAGTACCTTACGAAAGACGTCGTTGATGAAATCCTGGAAGACAGCGAGAGCATTACATAAGCCGAAAGGCATTACCAGATATTCGTAGTGTCCACTACGCTTGTTGAAAGCCGTCTTCCATTCATCCCCCTTCCTGATGCGCACCAGGTTATAGGCACCACGTAGATCCAACTTGGAAAAAATCTTGGCCCCCTGTGATTTATCGAACAGTTCGGTAATAAGGGGAAGCGATTTTTAATAGTGATGTGGTTTAAACCCCTGTAGTCGATGCAAGGCCTCAACGACCCGTCCTTTTTCTTGATGAAGAAAAACCCAGCCCCTGCTGCTGAATTGGAGTGACGAATAAAGCCTTTCATTAGATTCTCCTGGATATATTCATCCATAGCGTGAGATTCTGGTAACGACAAGGGGTAGGTCTTGGACTTGGGTAGGGAGTAACCTGGAACTAGATCGATCGGACAATTGTAAGTCCTGTGTGGCGGCAAGAGGTCTGACTGTACCTTATTGAAAACGTCCCGGAATTGATGGTAAACGGAAGGTAGAATAACTTCGGGAACAGAGGTATTGGCCAGCAGTTGATGAGTCTCGCCTGACCTCGGCCTCCAGGAAATGGGAGTAGAGGAAGTCCAGTCAATGAGAGGATTGTTAAGCTGTAGCCAAGGAAGACCAAGGGTGATGGGTATCCCAGGAGCGTGAATGGCATCGAGAACTAAGATCTCCTTGTGCAGATGTGAGGACTGAAGCAAGGGAGCTGTCTCTAAGGAGATGTGGGCCAGGGTAAGAGGACGTTCATCGATACCGACGAGTGCGATGGGAACCTTCTTTCTCACGAGTGGTATGCGGTTTAACCTTGTGAATTCAAGATCCATGAAGTTTTCTCCAGCTCCTGAGTCAATGAAAGCGGCGGTAGAATTCTTGAACTTATCGCCTGAAAGGGAGACTGGAAATGTAAGTTTCTTAGGGAGTTCACCTTTAGAAAGGGGACGTGGAGACATTACACCCAGAGAGAGCCCCTCTGTACTCACTGGGTGTTCCCGTTTCCCGGACGCAGTGGACACTCCCGAACCAGATGTTCCATGAATCCGCAGTAGAAACACAATCCCCCGGCGTGGCGGAACTGCAGTATCGGTGTGCGGATGCGTTGTACCCCCAATTGCATTGGCTCTGGCAACTCCAGTGCAGGAGTGTTACTGGGAGTACTGGAGAACGGAACTTGAAAGTTATGGACGCGAGTGCGCTGATGCTCTGAGCAGCGTACCTGGATATGTTGATCCACTCGGACAGCCAAATCAATGAGGACCTCCAATTGATCCGGCCTGGATTGGCGAGAGAGTTCATCCTTGATGGGATCTGCCAGGCCTTGCCAGAACACGGAGACGAGAGCCTCTTGTCCCCAGTTAGTCTCGGCTGCTAGAGTCCGGAATTCCACAGCATACTGCGTCACCATTCGCCGTCCCTGAGTGATCTGGAGGAGAGAAACAGATGCCATCTCCCGACGAGCGGGAGAATCGAATACTTGTTGAAACTCGGCTTTAAATGCCGGGTAATCTTGGGTAAGGTCAGAACGTCGCTCCCAAACCGGGGAAGCCCAAGCCAGGGCGCTGCCAGTGAGGAGGTTATAAATGTAGGCTACCTTCTTGCGATCAGTATTGTAGCGATGGGGGGCCATTTCAAACTGCACCTCACACTGGTTTAGGAAACCCCTACAATCTTGCGTACACCTGCATAAGGCTTGGGGGAGGAATCCTTACATCTGAGCTGCTAACTGCGCTTGCGGAGTGGGGGCTTACATCTGGCGGGGTCGCGGTCGGTACCCTGTCTGAGAGTACTGCGACCTGGTGTGTAAGTGTCACAATTTGATCCGCCATGGCCTGGTTTTGCTGAAGCAGATTGGAGAGAATTTGTTTAAGTTCGGTCTGGTCTGCGTCTTGTGGGCTCGACATAATGTTACGCCGGTGCTGCCCGCAGACCAGACCCGTCCCCTGAGCTGAAGGGGAAAGTGGTAATACACGCACCCGCAGCAAAGGGAGCGTGTCTGGAGTGTGGTATGAAGCGTTGCCAGGCCAGGTGTAGTAAGGTAGACAATAGTTGCCGATGCAGGTAGTAGAGGAGGAGTAGTTATTGCCGTTGCCAAGATCAGGGATTGGAGAGTTGCGGATGGTCGAAGGTATAAGCCGTGTTACAGGGATGTCAGAAGTCATGAAGTCCAAGTAGAGCCGAAGTCGAGAGCCAGAGAGGGTAGTCGTCCAATCCGCGTCAATACCTGAGGAGTCACTGAGAGAGTAGTCAAATGCTTCCATACAGAACTATGTCGAGCAACGAGTGATGGGAAGCACAGGCATAATAAAGCTGGGCAGGCCAATGGGAAAAGGGGGCAGGCCTGGAGGACTGCAAGGAGTCCTCCCTGATAGGAGGGAGGTGTTACAGCCCAGCTGGGTGTAATCATTGATTTGCATGGAACTGTGTGATGCTTGGGGGCGACGCCTCACTGCAGGAGCAGTGGTTAAAAGTGCTCTGTTAGACGTGTGCTCTGTAAGCTGGGAATGCATGCACATAACGTCTGGGGCTGGCGTGCGTGCAGGTGTGCGTGCAGGAGGGCGTGGGCGCGCCCGGCGCTGAGCAGAGGAATCGCCGAGGGGAGTGATCCCGCGATGGCGGCAGGGGCGAGGAGCCGTGGAGGCCGGTAAGGCAGGATTGTTTTGTGTGTCCAGGGGCTCCCTGCGGAGAGGGAGTGCTCTGTGTGGGAAGCGAGAAGAACGCCGATTCCTGACACTAACAAGACCATTATTATTAGATGTATATTTATTATTATTAGATTAATCATTTTTTTAAAATAATTATCTACGTATAAGTAATATTCGTCTAATATGCATGTCACAAGGTCTAATGAGAATTTTATGAAAAACCAATTAAACAATTATCCAATGATAAGGAATTAAATTACCTTTCTGCTATATATTTGTAGTGTTTTATATACAACCATAAGCAACCTTTTGTTTACCATAACATATTCCAATATATATATTTTTTCAATAGCTGCTCTTCATTTTGGACCAGAAGATGATTTGTTATTCTTCAAAACAATTCAACCGCTGTAGTTTGTGCAGAGTAAATGTATTCAGTTCACAGCAATTCACATACTGTATATAAACTCGATAAGCCATTGATATTTACTAAGCAAGATTTTTCCTTAACATTTATGCAGTGGAATAGCAATACAGTACAATATATTAAGAAAAATATAGTTTGAGAGGAAACCATTTTTGTTGTTATAATTTTATAACATTACTTAAAACCATTATCATTCAAACACTTTATTTAAATTTGCATTTAGAATAAGAACATTTTCCTTCATTTTGACAATAGAAAGATAAAATAGGATTTTATACTGTATATCTCATGCTGTTGATAAAGATATTTCTTTAGTTGCATGTTAGTGTACAATGCATCATTTAAAAAACGTGTGGCATCTGAATCATCAATGTAAGGCTGTGCAAAAGCAATTGATTTGTTAACTACGATCCTAGGTTTCTTACATATATTATTTGAAAACAAACTAAATGTCTACATTATGTTTGATGAATTCTTCTTCTTCATTGGGACCATTAAAATGATACAGAATAAGGGTTGAGTATCGTAACTTTGAATTCCTTTTCCCTGTATTCTATGAGCACATCAAAAATCAAAGCATTTTGTATAATAGGGTGCTTCCTTAAGTGGCCTATTCAGTAAAATGTGATAACGGAACATTTTACTATCTATACCCAAACAAATTAACCCATACACTGTTATGAGGCAAATGAGACCAATGATGATAGCTGAGAGTGATACCTACAGTAGAAATATGTAAAAAAAAAAAAAAAAAAAAAATATGTAAACATTATTAAATTGTTTGGGGGGCTATATACAGTATGGTACATGTGTTAGATTTTGCAATTGATTTGTCTATACAGTATAACGTTATCTTGAGATGATGGCAGATTATATACATAGATTGTTCACTGATATGCTATTTATCCACTCTAGTTTTATCAGTTTGATATTTATATTTTTTATTTTTACTAGCAGTGCCCGGCGTAACATACGCCGATCTAGCAGATCTTAAAGGTTATTAATTAAACATTCCTGATTTTTTTTATACAGTAGGCTTCCGGATGCTTCACTGTATGGTTGCTCCTGCGACGCTTCAGAGATGTCAATGGTCGCCTTCCACTGTGGCTCAGTGTTGTACTTTCTTGCGAGAGAATTTCAATCACTACGCTGGTAGTGTTCCACCATAGGATCCGTGACGTCAGATGCCGGGGATTTAGATTCGGTTACATTTGGTCTCTTCAAGTGCAAGACTTACACCTACTGATGGTGACCACACCAGGTTTCCTGCTGTGGGAGGATTCTCCTAGGTGCTATGCAGCGACCAGGTGCCCAGGCTGACGCTGACGCTATCGCTATCCATCTGGAGTGTGTGCAGATTCATTGCGGTAACACGTCACTGTTACTGTATATAAAATGCTCAAAAAGATCTATGCTTTTGTACATGTGATACTCACCCCTCATTTGTGTCGTGCACTTGTTCTTTTTCTATTTTTTCTTAGTTCCTTGTGATGTTGAGCCATCGTTAATTGGAAAGCAGCAGACTCCATTACACTTTTACCTTTTTTACAGGTCCTGTTACGTATGTTTTCTTTTTATACACTGATCACTTGGTTTGTCCATTCACATGATTACACCATTTATATTTAGTATTCTTTCACTGGTTCATATATTATCAATTTAGTGCGCAGTTTGTTTTTCTAGTTCGCCATTACCTATCTTGGCATTATTAAAAGTGTTTTTTGAAGACAATATTATGCTATGGTGGCTCTTTACGCTCCTTGTGCTTATATTTTATAACTAACCCTTATCCTTTATACTTTTAAATAAAATCATGAGCCAGCTGTTTCCTTACCATGACATATTCCAATATGATTTTTTTTTTCAATAGCTGTGCCTTATTTTGAACAAGAAGAGGTTTTGTTATACTTCAAAACAATTATATATCTCTAGTTTGGACAGAGTAAATGTATTCAGTTCATAGCAATTCACATATATAAACTTGACAAGTACTGAGCACTCCATGAATATTTACTAAGCAAGGATTTGCTTTCACATGTATGCAGAAAAACATATATTGGGTCCTATTCTAGTAGCCTTCATAACACACTTATTGATTTTTTTTAGCAGTTATCAGCTAAAAAAAGCTACAGCTATTCAGAATGCCTAGATAAGTGGGCGCAAAAAAGCATTTTATCGCTATTTTTGGCTCTCGCCTAAACACACCGCCAGGTCTGCACCGATAAGCCCCATATCAGCAGTTTTGGAAAATCGTGCAATTCTAGTAGCCTCAAATAGATTATCAAGGCTTTAGAGTGGCGATTTTATTCAAAATTCGTCTCGCCAGAAAAAGTTGGCATGAAGCTTGTGAGAAGGGCTTGTGCAGGAATTTTTCCTACATTGGATTGATTCCGGGAGTCTCCGGAGCTGATACACATGAATACAAGCACCGGAGACCCCCGGCATCATTCCGATGTAATAAAAATGCATTTACAGGCAACTTCATTACCATAGCGGCTAACGGCTAAGGCAATGAAGGAGTTAACAACCAGTGCCATGTTTATTGTGGGTGGCGGGGTGGGTGAAGGTGGTATTTCGCCCATGGGGGGTGCATAGGCCTTGCAGGGGGTTGCGGGTGGAGTTAACACTTCATTACTTTAGCGGTTAATACATCCAAGTAAAAAAGGGGTTAACCCATCCCGCTACACACCCGGTAGGTATAAACACCCACCAAGGGCCAAATACCACCCTTACCCACCCCCGCTACCCACAATAAACATTCAAAAACACAACAACCCTACTACCCACCTCCTCTACCCCAACACATACAGTAATGGCCCAAATTACTATTATCCAGATATGGATAATAGCTCATTTGCCCATTCTAAATCAAACATTAGCCAGCCGCATAAATAAAGTACATAAAACATCAACTTACCCCTGCCATGATGAAAGGCATCCTCATCACCATATTCTAGGTCCATGTCCTCCGTTGGCAGCAAGAGAACAATAAAAATACAATCTATTGGCCTCTAACCCCTTAATCACCTTAGCGGTTGATAATTGCTATAGTAATATAGGGGTTAACCACCCTCCCCCACTACCCACCCAGGAGGCCTAAACACCCACCCCAGGGCCACTGTACCCACCCTTTATCCATTGATTTGCACAGTGGTACATTATACCCATATAATATGGGCATGATAAGCCGCTATATCACTCAATGGCCAACCTATAAAAAAAATTATCAAGCACAAAAATACACAACAATTAAAGAAATAAACAAGCACCTAAATAACACAAAAATAAAATAACTAACAAGCCTCAACTACACATCAATAAAATTATTCTAACACCAAAACTGCAAAAGAATAAAAATTATGTTATCCCAAAATACTAGAATACAATTAAATAAACACCTAACCAAAAAAACAATTCAAGAAACAAAGCCGCTAACCAATCCTAAAATGTAATAAAAACAAGCAATCCAAATACCAACCAATTTAGTGAAAACAATAAACAGAAATAGAAAAAATAACAATCAATTCAAATCAAGCATTTGCCTAAAAATGCATTGCCTGACACTGTATTTATTTGTACCCTAAAGGGGAACAGATTAATACATTAGTAGTCAATAGGCAATCAAAAACATAAAAACAAACAAATACAATAAAAAAAATCTGAAAAAAGACAATTACATACATTCAATATTTGTTTTACCTTTAGAAATCTTCACCCTCCGAATCACAGCGTATCAGGAAGTTCTCAACCCGCGATGTCATCCACTGCAATCTGCCTCCATCTTCTGCGATGATCAGCATCAGGTTAAAAAATCTTTCTTTCTTTCTTTCTCCTTCACGGCCCAAAGGTGGTGGTATAAGAGCAGAGTCAGTGGCCACAGAGGTACTACGACCCTTTCCTCTTGGTTGGGTCACGGGCCTAGTGGTGGTTGCAAGTGATAATCCCGTACTCATACTAGGGAGGACTTCCGCACCGCACCCGGCAGTCGCCTCTGTCGCAGGGCTGGTGACATCATGATCTAGGGCAGAACTCAAGAAATCCCATGGTGAAGATGGGTCCCGCGCCAGGAATGACATCATATCCGGTGCCACTGGAAGTGCATCACTGCTCTTCGTGCAGAGTGGAGCGCCGCCCAGCACCTCGTTCACGCTCGCAGCTGGAGCCTAGGAGGGGTAAGTGGACGAGGCCTCACCGCTCCAATTGTCAGGAAAGGCCACAGATCCATCTGTTCCACCGCAGGCGGGTTCTTCTCTGCCTCAGCGTCGTCCTCTGACGTGGGACTCCTCCGGAGCTCCGGACTTACCACAGCCTGCCGAAGGTACGCCTTGGGGTCCGGACTTTGCTGTGGAATACAGGTAGGAGATTTTCTCTTCACATGTGGCCAGGATCACGGTTCCAGTCATGGAGCCGGTGGGGACATCACAGCTGTACCGTGGTTGGCACCGGTACGCGGGGTCCTCTGATCGCGGGGATTAAGGCCCACAGGCCCACAAGGGATTCCGCGCTGTAGAGATCAGGGTAGTCCACACCAATGGGTGGGAGGACTGCAGGGGCCGACAGGCTGGTGTGGCGGGCTCTGTCGTGTGTTAGCAAAGAGCTGACTGGCCCAGGGCTTGCAGGCCACATAAAGTAGGCCCCACAGTGCTGGCATTGCGTAGTGGGGCTAGCTTTGCCTCCGGGGGGCGGCATTGGGGGCACATGGTACTGTCCGTTCACGGTGACTACCAGGTAGCCCCCTGGTAGATGGAAGTTAGCAATCTCTAACTCAGACATTCTTAGCTCGCAGCACTTTGAGGTTGTAGGCAGAGAATCACTGTAGCTCCTCTCTAACTCAGCTCTGTGGAACTGATGTGGGGCAGTCAGTGTTCAGCTCCTCCCAGAACAGGAACAGTTCTTGATTAGCTCTGAGATGTGCCCCCTCCTTCTGGTGGAATTTAAAGCAGGGGCATGACAGAGCAGAGTGTGACTTTGCTCCGGCTGAGCCAGTCACAGTGGTGGGCAGGGATTAACCTTGCCACAGAGAGCTTGCAACTTGGCGCAAAGAAAAAGCTTGCAACTCTGCAACAAGCCCATGCGGTTTTGTTTTTAAGGCGGGAACGCCATTTTGAATGCATAACACAGGTGGTGAGCTCAATCTTAGCTGGATCCACCATTTTGTGTCAGCAGACAGCTGCAAAGGTACACAGGGTACCTGGCGACGCATCAGGGGCCCGTCCCTAGCGTATTTTGAATAAAGATGGTAAGAGATACCACGCACCCTGGCAAAGCCTAAGGATACGCCGCAGCACAGTACAGTTTTGGGCAGGTATGGGAGTACATGCTCCCTGTATCTCCAGTCAGGGTGCGCCACAACACACTGTTCAGAATTAGAAGATGGGTACATGCTCCCTGAAGTATCCTCAGGGTACGCCCCAACAAAGCACAGTACAGTCCTTAGCAGCTATGAGGGTACACGCTCCCTGGATTGCCCATCAGGGTACGCCCCAACACACTGTTTTGAAGAAGAAGAAGGTTACAGGCTCCCTGGATTTCCCATCAGGTTACTCCCCAACCAAGCACAGTCTCATATGTGGGTATCCATGCTCCCTGGAGTAGCCTCAGGATATGCCCCAGCATTGTCCTTTTTTTCCATAAGGGCCTAGATAAACCTCCCCCCCCCCCCTGGTGACACCTAAGAGAGAAATTCCCCCCTTCCTTACTGCTGCACTCTCTAAAAGCCTGCCTTGTTGCTGCATCTCAGCAGCACCTCCAATTGTAGCGCTGCTATCCCCCTGCCCCCCTCTGGGAGATTTGGCATTTGCTACCAGTGG